>NW_027479099.1:0-227309 GCF_051014685.1 Ptiloglossa arizonensis
ACAACAAATTTTTCGAAATTCTGCTGCTCCAAACGCTTAACCAGAATGGCCTAGGGAAAAAATACACATACCGTTGTAATCGGGCGAGTTTCTACTTTCAGATGCAATAGGAATTTTTGGGTTAGGTCAATCCGTTCGCGAGATATGGGAGTTTGAAGCCAAGAAATGGTTGAGAAGGCAAAAAATTTTTCGCAATTCTGCTGCTCCAAACGCTTAACCAGAATGGCCTAGGGAAAAAATACACATACCGTTGTAATCGGGCGAGTTTCTACTTTCAGATGCAACAGGAATTTTTGGGCTAGGTCAATCCGTTCGCGAGATATGGGAGTTTGAAGCTAAGAAATGGTTGAGAAGACAACAAATTTTTCGCACTTCTGCTGCTCCAAACGCTTAACCAGAATGGCCTAGGGAAAAAATACACATACCGTTGTAATCGGGCGAGTTTCTACTTTCAGATGCAATTGGAATTTTTGGGTTAGGTCAATCCGTTCGCGAGATATGGGAGTTTGAAGCTAAGAAAGGGTTGAGAGGACAACAAATTTTTCGCACTTCTGCTGCTCCAAACGCTTAACCAGAATGGCCTTGGGAAAAAATACACATACCGTTGTAATCGGGCGAGTTTCGACTTTCAGAAGCAATAGGAATTTTTGAGTTAGGTCAATCCGTTCGCGAGGTATGGGAGTTTGAAGCCAAGAAATGGTTGAGAAGGCGAAAAATTTTTCGCAATTCTGCTGCTCCAAACGCATAACAAGAATGGCCTAGGGAAAAAATACACATACCGTTGTAATCGGGCGACTTTCCATTTTCAGACGCTACAGGAATTTTTGGGATAGGTCAATCCGTTCGCGAGATATGGGAGTTTGAAGCCAAGAAATGGTTGAGAAGGCGAAAAATTTTTCGCAATTCTGCTGCTCCAAACGCTTAACCAGAATGGCCTAGGGAAAAAATACACATACCGTTGTAATCGGGCAAGTTTCTACTTTCAGACGCTACAGGAATTTTTGGGTTAGGTCAATCCGTTCGCGAGATATGGGAGTTTGAAGCCAAGAAATGGTTGAGAAGGCGAAAAATTTTTCGCAATTCTGCTGCTCCAAACGCTTAACAAGAATGGCCTAGGGTAAAAATACACATACCGCTGTAATCGGGCGAGTTTCTTCTTTCAGACGCAACAGGAATTTTTGAGTTAGGTCAATCCGTTCGCGAGATATGGGAGTTTGAAGCCAAGGAATGGTTGAGAAGGCGAAAAATTTTTCGCAATTCTGCTGCTCCAAACGCTTAACCAGAATGGCCTAGGGAAAAAATACACATACCGTTGTAATCGGGCGAGTTTCTACTTTCAGATGCAACAGGAATTTTTGGGTTAGGTCAATCCGTTCGCGAGATATGGGAGTTTGACGCTAAGAAATGGTTGAGAAGACAACAAATTTTTCGAAATTCTGCTGCTCCAAACGCTTAACCAGAATGGCCTAGGGAAAAAATACACATACCGTTGTAATCGGGCGAGTTTCTACTTTCAGATGCAATAGGAATTTTTGGGTTAGGTCAATCCTTTCGCGAGATATGGGAGTTTGAAGCCAAGAAATGGTTGCGAAGGCGAAAAGTTTTTCGCAATTCTGCTGCTCCAAACTCTTAACCAGAATGGCCTAGGGTAAAAATACACATACCGCTGTAATCGGGCGAGTTTCGACTTTCAGAAGCAATAGGAATTTTTGGGTTAGGTCAATCCGTTCGCGAGATATGGGAGTTTGAAGCCAAGAAATGGTTGAGAAGGCAAAAAATTTTTCGCAATTCTGCTGCCCCAAACGCTTAACAAGAATGGCCTAGGGAAAAAATACACATACCTTTGTAATCGGGCGAGTTTCTACTTTCAGATGCAACAGGAATTTTTGGGTTAGGTCAATCCGTTCGCGAGATATGGGAGTTTGACGCTAAGAAATGGTTGAGAAGGCAAAAAATTTTTCGCAATTCTGCTGCTCCAAACGCTTAACCAGAATGGCCTAGGGAAAAAATACACATACCGTTGTAATCGGGCGAGTTTCGACTTTCAGAAGCAATAGGAATTTTTGGGTTAGGTCAATCCGTTCGCGAGATATGGGAGTTTGAAGCCAAGAAATGGTTGAGAAGGCAAAAAATTTTTCGCAATTCTGCTGCTCCAAACGCTTAACCAGAATGGCCTAGGGAAAAAATACACATACCGTTGTAATCGGGCGAGTTTCTACTTTCAGACGCAACAGGAATTTTTGAGTTAGGTCAATCCGTTCGCGAGATATGGGAGTTTGAAGCCAAGGAATGGTTGAGAAGGCAAAAATTTTTTCGCAATTCTGCTGCTCCAAACGCTTAACCAGAATGGCCTAGGGAAAAAATACACATACCGTTGTTATCGGGCGAGTTTCTACTTTCAGATGCAACAGGAATTTTTGGGGTAAGTCAATCCGTTCGCGAGATATGGGAGTTTGACGCTAAGAAATGGTTGAGAAGACAACAAATTTTTCGCAATTCTGCTGCTCCAAACGCTTTACAAGAATGGCCTAGGGAAAAAATACACATACCGTTGTAATCGGGCGAGCTTCGACTTTCAGAAGCAATAGGAATTTTTGGGTTAGGTCAATCCGTTCGCGAGATATGGGAGTTTGAAGCCAAGAAATGGTTGAGAAACCAAAAATTTTTCGCAATTCTGCTGCTCCAAACGCTTAACAAGAATGGCCTAGGGAAAAAATACACATACCGTTGTAATCGGGCAAGTTTCTACTTTCAGACGCTACAGGAATTTTTGGGTTAGGTCAATCCGTTCGCGAGATATGGGAGTTTGAAGCCAAGAAATGGTTGAGAAGGCGAAAAATTTTTCGCAATTCTGCTGCTCCAAACGCTTAACAAGAATGGCCTAGGGTAAAAATACACATACCGCTGTAATCGGCGAGTTTCTACTTTCAGACGCAACAGGAATTTTTGAGTTAGGTCAATCCGTTCGCGAGATATGGGAGTTTAAAGCCAAGGAATGGTTGAGAAGGCAAAAAATTTTTCGCAATTCTGCTGCTCCAAACGCTTAACCAGAATGGCCTAGGGAAAAAATACACATACCGTTGTAATCGGGCGAGTTTCTACTTTCAGATGCAACAGGAATTTTTGGGTTAGGTCAATCCGTTCGCGAGATATGGGAGTTTGACGCTAAGAAATGGTTGAGAAGACAACAAATTTTTCGAAATTCTGCTGCTCCAAACGCTTAACCAGAATGGCCTAGGGAAAAAATACACATACCGTTGTAATCGGGCGAGTTTCTACTTTCAGATGCAATAGGAATTTTTGGGTTAGGTCAATCCTTTCGCGAGATATGGGAGTTTGAAGCCAAGAAATGGTTGCGAAGGCGAAAAGTTTTTCGCAATTCTGCTGCTCCAAACGCTTAACCAGAATGGCCTAGGGTAAAAATACACATACCGCTGTAATCGGGCGAGTTTCGACTTTCAGAAGCAATAGGAATTTTTGGGTTAGGTCAATCCGTTCGCGAGATATGGGAGTTTGAAGCCAAGAAATGGTTGAGAAGGCAAAAAATTTTTCGCAATTCTGCTGCTCCAAACGCTTAACAAGAATGGCCTAGGGAAAAAATACACATACCGTTGTAATCGGGCGAGTTTCTACTTTCAGATGCAACAGGAATTTTTCGGTTAGGTCAATCCGTTCGCGAGATATGGGAGTTTGAAGCTAAGAAATGGTTGAGAAGACAACAAATTTTTCGCACTTCTGCTGCTCCAAACGCTTAACCAGAATGGCCTAGGGAAAAAATACACATACCGTTGTAATCGGGCGAGTTTCGACTTTCAGAAGCAATAGGAATTTTTGGGTTAGGTCAATCCGTTCGCGAGATATGGGAGTTTGAAGCCAAGAAATGGTTGAGAAGGCAAAAAATTTTTCGCAATTCTGCTGCTCCAAAAGCTTAACAAGAATGGCCTAGGGAAAAAATACACATACCTTTGTAATCGGGCGAGTTTCTACTTTCAGATGCAATAGGAATTTTTGGGTTAGGTCAATCCGTTCGCGAGATATGGGAGTTTGACGCTAAGAAATGGTTGAGAAGACAACAAATTTTTCGAAATTCTGCTGCTCCAAACGCTTAACCAGAATGGCCTAGGGAAAAAATACACATACCGTTGTAATCGGGCGAGTTTCTACTTTCAGATGCAATAGGAATTTTTGGGTTAGGTCAATCCGTTCGCGAGATATGGGAGTTTGAAGCCAAGAAATGGTTGAGAAGGCAAAAAATTTTTCGCAATTCTGCTGCTCCAAACGCTTAACCAGAATGGCCTAGGGAAAAAATACACATACCGTTGTAATCGGGCGAGTTTCTACTTTCAGATGCAACAGGAATTTTTGGGCTAGGTCAATCCGTTCGCGAGATATGGGAGTTTGAAGCTAAGAAATGGTTGAGAAGACAACAAATTTTTCGCACTTCTGCTGCTCCAAACGCTTAACCAGAATGGCCTAGGGAAAAAATACACATACCGTTGTAATCGGGCGAGTTTCTACTTTCAGATGCAATTGGAATTTTTGGGTTAGGTCAATCCGTTCGCGAGATATGGGAGTTTGAAGCTAAGAAATGGTTGAGAAGACAACAAATTTTTCGCACTTCTGCTGCTCCAAACGCTTAACCAGAATGGCCTAGGGAAAAAATACACATACCGTTGTAATCGGGCGAGTTTCGACTTTCAGAAGCAATAGGAATTTTTGGGTTAGGTCAATCCGTTCGCGAGATATGGGAGTTTGAAGCCAAGAAATGGTTGAAAAGGCAAAAAATTTTTCGCAATTCTGCTGCTCCAAACGCTTAACAAGAATGGCCTAGGGAAAAAATACACATACCTTTGTAATCGGGCGAGTTTCTACTTTCAGATGCAATAGGAATTTTTGGGTTAGGTCAATCCGTTCGCGAGATATGGGAGTTTGACGCTAAGAAATGGTTGAGAAGACAACAAATTTTTCGAAATTCTGCTGCTCCAAACGCTTAACCAGAATGGCCTAGGGAAAAAATACACATACCGTTGTAATCGGGCGAGTTTCTACTTTCAGATGCAATAGGAATTTTTGGGTTAGGTCAATCCGTTCGCGAGATATGGGAGTTTGAAGCCAAGAAATGGTTGAGAAGGCAAAAAATTTTTCGCAATTCTGCTGCTCCAAACGCTTAACCAGAATGGCCTAGGGAAAAAATACACATACCGTTGTAATCGGGCGAGTTTCTACTTTCAGATGCAACAGGAATTTTTGGGCTAGGTCAATCCGTTCGCGAGATATGGGAGTTTGAAGCTAAGAAATGGTTGAGAAGACAACAAATTTTTCGCACTTCTGCTGCTCCAAACGCTTAACCAGAATGGCCTAGGGAAAAAATACACATACCGTTGTAATCGGGCGAGTTTCTACTTTCAGATGCAATTGGAATTTTTGGGTTAGGTCAATCCGTTCGCGAGATATGGGAGTTTGAAGCTAAGAAAGGGTTGAGAGGACAACAAATTTTTCGCACTTCTGCTGCTCCAAACGCTTAACCAGAATGGCCTTGGGAAAAAATACACATACCGTTGTAATCGGGCGAGTTTCGACTTTCAGAAGCAATAGGAATTTTTGAGTTAGGTCAATCCGTTCGCGAGGTATGGGAGTTTGAAGCCAAGAAATGGTTGAGAAGGCGAAAATTTTTTCGCAATTCTGCTGCTCCAAACGCATAACAAGAATGGCCTAGGGAAAAAATACACATACCGTTGTAATCGGGCGACTTTCCATTTTCAGACGCTACAGGAATTTTTGGGATAGGTCAATCCGTTCGCGAGATATGGGAGTTTGAAGCCAAGAAATGGTTGAGAAGGCGAAAAATTTTTCGCAATTCTGCTGCTCCAAACGCTTAACCAGAATGGCCTAGGGAAAAAATACACATACCGTTGTAATCGGGCAAGTTTCTACTTTCAGACGCTACAGGAATTTTTGGGTTAGGTCAATCCGTTCGCGAGATATGGGAGTTTGAAGCCAAGAAATGGTTGAGAAGGCGAAAAATTTTTCGCAATTCTGCTGCTCCAAACGCTTAACAAGAATGGCCTAGGGTAAAAATACACATACCGCTGTAATCGGGCGAGTTTCTTCTTTCAGACGCAACAGGAATTTTTGAGTTAGGTCAATCCGTTCGCGAGATATGGGAGTTTGAAGCCAAGGAATGGTTGAGAAGGCGAAAAATTTTTCGCAATTCTGCTGCTCCAAACGCTTAACCAGAATGGCCTAGGGAAAAAATACACATACCGTTGTAATCGGGCGAGTTTCTACTTTCAGATGCAACAGGAATTTTTGGGTTAGGTCAATCCGTTCGCGAGATATGGGAGTTTGACGCTAAGAAATGGTTGAGAAGACAACAAATTTTTCGAAATTCTGCTGCTCCAAACGCTTAACCAGAATGGCCTAGGGAAAAAATACACATACCGTTGTAATCGGGCGAGTTTCTACTTTCAGATGCAATAGGAATTTTTGGGTTAGGTCAATCCTTTCGCGAGATATGGGAGTTTGAAGCCAAGAAATGGTTGCGAAGGCGAAAAGTTTTTCGCAATTCTGCTGCTCCAAACTCTTAACCAGAATGGCCTAGGGTAAAAATACACATACCGCTGTAATCGGGCGAGTTTCGACTTTCAGAAGCAATAGGAATTTTTGGGTTAGGTCAATCCGTTCGCGAGATATGGGAGTTTGAAGCCAAGAAATGGTTGAGAAGGCAAAAAATTTTTCGCAATTCTGCTGCTCCAAACGCTTAACAAGAATGGCCTAGGGAAAAAATACACATACCTTTGTAATCGGGCGAGTTTCTACTTTCAGATGCAACAGGAATTTTTGGGTTAGGTCAATCCGTTCGCGAGATATGGGAGTTTGACGCTAAGAAATGGTTGAGAAGGCAAAAAATTTTTCGCAATTCTGCTGCTCCAAACGCTTAACCAGAATGGCCTAGGGAAAAAATACACATACCGTTGTAATCGGGCGAGTTTCGACTTTCAGAAGCAATAGGAATTTTTGGGTTAGGTCAATCCGTTCGCGAGATATGGGAGTTTGAAGCCAAGAAATGGTTGAGAAGGCAAAAAATTTTTCGCAATTCTGCTGCTCCAAACGCTTAACCAGAATGGCCTAGGGAAAAAATACACATACCGTTGTAATCGGGCGAGTTTCTACTTTCAGACGCAACAGGAATTTTTGAGTTAGGTCAATCCGTTCGCGAGATATGGGAGTTTGAAGCCAAGGAATGGTTGAGAAGGCAAAAATTTTTTCGCAATTCTGCTGCTCCAAACGCTTAACCAGAATGGCCTAGGGAAAAAAATACACATACCGTTGTTATCGGGCGAGTTTCTACTTTCAGATGCAACAGGAATTTTTGGGGTAAGTCAATCCGTTCGCGAGATATGGGAGTTTGACGCTAAGAAATGGTTGAGAAGACAACAAATTTTTCGCAATTCTGCTGCTCCAAACGCTTTACAAGAATGGCCTAGGGAAAAAATACACATACCGTTGTAATCGGGCGAGCTTCGACTTTCAGAAGCAATAGGAATTTTTGGGTTAGGTCAATCCGTTCGCGAGATATGGGAGTTTGAAGCCAAGAAATGGTTGAGAAACCAAAAATTTTTCGCAATTCTGCTGCTCCAAACGCTTAACAAGAATGGCCTAGGGAAAAAATACACATACCGTTGTAATCGGGCAAGTTTCTACTTTCAGACGCTACAGGAATTTTTGGGTTAGGTCAATCCGTTCGCGAGATATGGGAGTTTGAAGCCAAGAAATGGTTGAGAAGGCGAAAAATTTTTCGCAATTCTGCTGCTCCAAACGCTTAACAAGAATGGCCTAGGGTAAAAATACACATACCGCTGTAATCGGCGAGTTTCTACTTTCAGACGCAACAGGAATTTTTGAGTTAGGTCAATCCGTTCGCGAGATATGGGAGTTTAAAGCCAAGGAATGGTTGAGGAGGCAAAAAATTTTTCGCAATTCTGCTGCTCCAAACGCTTAACCAGAATGGCCTAGGGAAAAAATACACATACCGTTGTAATCGGGCGAGTTTCTACTTTCAGATGCAACAGGAATTTTTGGGTTAGGTCAATCCGTTCGCGAGATATGGGAGTTTGACGCTAAGAAATGGTTGAGAAGACAACAAATTTTTCGAAATTCTGCTGCTCCAAACGCTTAACCAGAATGGCCTAGGGAAAAAATACACATACCGTTGTAATCGGGCGAGTTTCTACTTTCAGATGCAATAGGAATTTTTGGGTTAGGTCAATCCTTTCGCGAGATATGGGAGTTTGAAGCCAAGAAATGGTTGCGAAGGCGAAAAGTTTTTCGCAATTCTGCTGCTCCAAACGCTTAACCAGAATGGCCTAGGGTAAAAATACACATACCGCTGTAATCGGGCGAGTTTCGACTTTCAGAAGCAATAGGAATTTTTGGGTTAGGTCAATCCGTTCGCGAGATATGGGAGTTTGAAGCCAAGAAATGGTTGAGAAGGCAAAAAATTTTTCGCAATTCTGCTGCTCCAAACGCTTAACAAGAATGGCCTAGGGAAAAAATACACATACCGTTGTAATCGGGCGAGTTTCTACTTTCAGATGCAACAGGAATTTTTCGGTTAGGTCAATCCGTTCGCGAGATATGGGAGTTTGAAGCTAAGAAATGGTTGAGAAGACAACAAATTTTTCGCACTTCTGCTGCTCCAAACGCTTAACCAGAATGGCCTAGGGAAAAAATACACATACCGTTGTAATCGGGCGAGTTTCGACTTTCAGAAGCAATAGGAATTTTTGGGTTAGGTCAATCCGTTCGCGAGATATGGGAGTTTGAAGCCAAGAAATGGTTGAGAAGGCAAAAAATTTTTCGCAATTCTGCTGCTCCAAATGCTTAACAAGAATGGCCTAGGGGAAAAATACACATACCTTTGTAATCGGGCGAGTTTCTACTTTCAGATGCAATAGGAATTTTTGGGTTAGGTCAATCCGTTCGCGAGATATGGGAGTTTGACGCTAAGAAATGGTTGAGAAGACAACAAATTTTTCGAAATTCTGCTGCTCCAAACGCTTAACCAGAATGGCCTAGGGAAAAAATACACATACCGTTGTAATCGGGCGAGTTTCTACTTTCAGATGCAATAGGAATTTTTGGGTTAGGTCAATCCGTTCGCGAGATATGGGAGTTTGAAGCCAAGAAATGGTTGAGAAGGCAAAAAATTTTTCGCAATTCTGCTGCTCCAAACGCTTAACCAGAATGGCCTAGGGAAAAAATACACATACCGTTGTAATCGGGCGAGTTTCTACTTTCAGATGCAACAGGAATTTTTGGGCTAGGTCAATCCGTTCGCGAGATATGGGAGTTTGAAGCTAAGAAATGGTTGAGAAGACAACAAATTTTTCGCACTTCTGCTGCTCCAAACGCTTAACCAGAATGGCCTAGGGAAAAAATACACATACCGTTGTAATCGGGCGAGTTTCTACTTTCAGATGCAATTGGAATTTTTGGGTTAGGTCAATCCGTTCGCGAGATATGGGAGTTTGAAGCTAAGAAAGGGTTGAGAGGACAACAAATTTTTCGCACTTCTGCTGCTCCAAACGCTTAACCAGAATGGCCTTGGGAAAAAATACACATACCGTTGTAATCGGGCGAGTTTCGACTTTCAGACGCTACAGGAATTTTTGGGATAGGTCAATCCGTTCGCGAGATATGGGAGTTTGAAGCCAAGAAATGGTTGAGAAGGCGAAAAATTTTTCGCAATTCTGCTGCTCCAAACGCTTAACCAGAATGGCCTAGGGAAAAAATACACATACCGTTGTAATCGGGCAAGTTTCTACTTTCAGACGCTACAGGAATTTTTGGGTTAGGTCAATCCGTTCGCGAGATATGGGAGTTTGAAGCCAAGAAATGGTTGAGAAGGCGAAAAATTTTTCGCAATTCTGCTGCTCCAAACGCTTAACAAGAATGGCCTAGGGTAAAAATACACATACCGCTGTAATCGGGCGAGTTTCTTCTTTCAGACGCAACAGGAATTTTTGAGTTAGGTCAATCCGTTCGCGAGATATGGGAGTTTGAAGCCAAGGAATGGTTGAGAAGGCGAAAAATTTTTCGCAATTCTGCTGCTCCAAACGCTTAACCAGAATGGCCTAGGGAAAAAATACACATACCGTTGTAATCGGGCGAGTTTCTACTTTCAGATGCAACAGGAATTTTTGGGTTAGGTCAATCCGTTCGCGAGATATGGGAGTTTGACGCTAAGAAATGGTTGAGAAGACAACAAATTTTTCGAAATTCTGCTGCTCCAAACGCTTAACCAGAATGGCCTAGGGAAAAAATACACATACCGTTGTAATCGGGCGAGTTTCTACTTTCAGATGCAACAGGAATTTTTGGGTTAGGTCAATCCGTTCGCGAGATATGGGAGTTTGAAGCTAAGAAATGGTTGAGAAGACAACAAATTTTTCGCACTTCTGCTGCTCCAAACGCTTAACCAGAATGGCCTAGGGAAAAAATACACATACCGTTGTAATCGGGCGAGTTTCTACTTTCAGATGCAATTGGAATTTTTGGGTTAGGTCAATCCGTTCGCGAGATATGGGAGTTTGAAGCTAAGGAAGGGTTGAGAGGACAACAAATTTTTCGCACTTCTGCTGCTCCAAACGCTTAACCAGAATGGCCTTGGGAAAAAATACACATACCGTTGTAATCGGGCGAGTTTCGACTTTCAGAAGCAATAGGAATTTTTGAATTAGGTCAATCCGTTCGCGAGGTATGGGAGTTTGAAGCCAAGAAATGGTTGAGAAGGCGAAAAATTTTTCGCAATTCTGCTGCTCCAAACGCATAACAAGAATGGCCTAGGGAAAAAATACACATACCGTTGTAATCGGGCGACTTTCCATTTTCAGACGCTACAGGAATTTTTGGGTTAGGTCAATCCGTTCGCGAGATATGGGAGTTTGAAGCCAAGAAATGGTTGAGAAGGCGAAAAATTTTTCGCAATTCTGCTGCTCCAAACGCTTAACAAGAATGGCCTCGGGAAAAAATACACATACCGTTGTAATCGGGCGAGCTTCGACTTTCAGAAGCAATAGGAATTTTTGGGTTAGGTCAATCCGTTCGCGAGATATGGGAGTTTGAAGCCAAGAAATGGTTGAGAAGGCAAAAAATTTTTCGCAATTCTGCTGCTCCAAACGCTTAACAAGAATGGCCTTGTGAAAAAATACACATACCGTTGTAATCGGGCGAGTTTCTACTTTCAGATGCAATTGGAATTTTTGGGTTAGGTCAATCCGTTCGCGAGATATGGGAGTTTGAAGCTAAGAAAGGGTTGAGAGGACAACAAATTTTTCGCACTTCTGCTGCTCCAAACGCTTAACCAGAATGGCCTTGGGAAAAAATACACATACCGTTGTAATCGGGCGAGTTTCGACTTTCAGAAGCAATAGGAATTTTTGAGTTAGGTCAATCCGTTCGCGAGGTATGGGAGTTTGAAGCCAAGAAATGGTTGAGGAGGCGAAAAATTTTTCGCAATTCTGCTGCTCCAAACGCTTAACAAGAATGGCCTAGGGAAAAAATACACATACCGTTGTAATCGGGCGACTTTCCATTTTCAGACGCTACAGGAATTTTTGGGTTAGGTCAATCCGTTCGCGAGATATGGGAGTTTGAAGCCAAGAAATGGTTGAGAAGGCGAAAAATTTTTCGCAATTCTGCTGCTCCAAACGCTTAACAAAAATGGCCTAGGGAAAAAATACACATACCGTTGTAATCGGGCGAGCTTCGACTTTCAGAAGCAATAGGAATTTTTGGGTTAGGTCAATCCGTTCGCGAGATATGGGAGTTTGAAGCCAAGAAATGGTTGAGAAGGCAAAAAATTTTTCGCAATTCTGCTGCTCCAAACGCTTAACAAGAATGGCCTAGGGAAAAGATACACATACCGTTGTAATCGGGCGAGTTTCTACTTTCAGACGCTACAGGAATTTTTGGGTTAGGTCAATCCGTTCGCGAGGTATGGGAGTTTGAAGCCAAGGAATGGTTGAGAAGGCGAAAAATTTTTCGCAATTCTGCTGCTCCAAACGCTTAACAAGGATGGCCTAGGGTAAAAATACAAATACCGCTGTAAACGGGCGAGTTTCTACTTTCAGACGCAACAGGAATTTTTGAGTTAGGCCAATCCATTCGCGAGATATGGGAGTTTGAAGCCAAGGAATGGTTGAGAAGGCAAAAAATTTTTCGCAATTCTGCTGCTCCAAACGCTTAACCAGAATGGCCTAGGGAAAAACTACATATACCGTTGTAATCGGGCGAGTTTCTACTTTCAGATGCAACAGGAATTTTTGGGTTAGGTCAATCCGTTCGCGAGATATGGGAGTTTGAAGCCAGAAATGGTTGAGAAGGCGAAAAATTTTTCGCAATTCTGCTGCTCCAAACGCTTAACAAGAATGGCCTAGGGAAAAAATACACATACCGTTGTAATCGGGCGAGCTTCGACTTTCAGAAGCAATAGGAATTTTTGGGTTAGGTCAATCCGTTCGCGAGATATGGGAGTTTGAAGCCAAGAAATGGTTGAGAAGGCAAAAAATTTTTCGCAATTCTGCTGCTCCAAACGATTAACAAGAATGGCCTAGGGAAAAAATACACATACCGTTGTAATCGGGCAAGTTTCTACTTTCAGACGCTACAGGAATTTTTGGGTTAGGTCAATCCGTTCGCGAGATATGGGAGTTTGAAGCCAAGAAATGGTTGAGAAGGCAAAAAATTTTTCGCAATTCTGCTGCTCCAAACGCTTAACCAGAATGGCCTAGGGAAAAAATACACATACCGCTGTAATCGGGCGAGTTTCTACTTTCAGATGCAACAGGAATTTTTGGTTTAGGTCAATCCGTTCGCGAGATATGGGAGTTTGAAGCTAAGAAATGGTTGAGAAGACAACAACTTTTTCGCACTTCTGCTGCTCCAAACGCTTAACCAGAATGGCCTTGGGAAAAAATACACATACCGTTGTAATCGGGCGAGTTTCGACTTTCAGAAGCAATAGGAATTTTTGAGTTAGGTCAATCCGTTCGCGAGGTATGGGAGTTTGAAGCCAAGAAATGGTTGAGAAGGCGAAAAATTTTTCGCAATTCTGCTGCTCCAAACGCTTAACAAGAATGGCCTAGGGAAAAAATACACATACCGTTGTAATCGGGCGAGCTTCGACTTTCAGAAGCAATAGGAATTTTTGGGTTAGGTCAATCCGTTCGCGAGATATGGGAGTTTGAAGCCAAGAAATGGTTGAGAAGGCAAAAAATTTTTCGCAATTCTGCTGCTCCAAAGGCTTAACCAGAATGGCCTAGGGAAAAAATACACATACCGTTGTAATCGGGCAAGTTTCTACTTTCAGACGCTACAGGAATTTTTGGGTTAGGTCAATCCGTTCGCGAGATATGGGAGTTTGAAGCCAAGAAATGGTTGAGAAGGCGAAAAATTTTTCGCAATTCTGCTGCTCCAAACGCTTAACAAGAATGGCCTAGGGTAAAAATACACATACCGCTGTAATCGGGCGAGTTTCTTCTTTCAGACGCAACAGGAATTTTTGAGTTAGGTCAATCCGTTCGCGAGATATGGGAGTTTGAAGCCAAGGAATGGTTGAGAAGGCGAAAAATTTTTCGCAATTCTGCTGCTCCAAACGCTTAACCAGAATGGCCTAGGGAAAAAATACACATACCGTTGTAATCGGGCGAGTTTCTACTTTCAGATGCAACAGGAATTTTTGGGTTAGGTCAATCCGTTCGCGAGATATGGGAGTTTGACGCTAAGAAATGGTTGAGAAGACAACAAATTTTTCGAAATTCTGCTGCTCCAAACGCTTAACCAGAATGGCCTAGGGAAAAAATACACATACCGTTGTAATCGGGCGAGTTTCTACTTTCAGATGCAATAGGAATTTTTGGGTTAGGTCAATCCTTTCGCGAGATATGGGAGTTTGAAGCCAAGAAATGGTTGCGAAGGCGAAAAGTTTTTCGCAATTCTGCTGCTCCAAACGCTTAACCAGAATGGCCTAGGGTAAAAATACACATACCGCTGTAATCGGGCGAGTTTCGACTTTCAGAAGCAATAGGAATTTTTGGGTTAGGTCAATCCGTTCGCGAGATATGGGAGTTTGAAGCCAAGAAATGGTTGAGAAGGCAAAAAATTTTTCGCAATTCTGCTGCTCCAAACGCTTAACAAGAATGGCCTAGGGAAAAAATACACATACCGTTGTAATCGGGCGAGTTTCTACTTTCAGATGCAACAGGAATTTTTCGGTTAGGTCAATCCGTTCGCGAGATATGGGAGTTTGAAGCTAAGAAATGGTTGAGAAGACAACAAATTTTTCGCACTTCTGCTGCTCCAAACGCTTAACCAGAATGGCCTAGGGAAAAAATACACATACCGTTGTAATCGGGCGAGTTTCGACTTTCAGAAGCAATAGGAATTTTTGGGTTAGGTCAATCCGTTCGCGAGATATGGGAGTTTGAAGCCAAGAAATGGTTGAGAAGGCAAAAAATTTTTCGCAATTCTGCTGCTCCAAACGCTTAACAAGAATGGCCTAGGGAAAAAATACACATACCTTTGTAATCGGGCGAGTTTCTACTTTCAGATGCAATAGGAATTTTTGGGTTAGGTCAATCCGTTCGCGAGATATGGGAGTTTGACGCTAAGAAATGGTTGAGAAGACAACAAATTTTTCGAAATTCTGCTGCTCCAAACGCTTAACCAGAATGGCCTAGGGAAAAAATACACATACCGTTGTAATCGGGCGAGTTTCTACTTTCAGATGCAATAGGAATTTTTGGGTTAGGTCAATCCTTTCGCGAGATATGGGAGTTTGAAGCCAAGAAATGGTTGCGAAGGCGAAAAGTTTTTCGCAATTCTGCTGCTCCAAACGCTTAACCAGAATGGCCTAGGGTAAAAATACACATACCGCTGTAATCGGGCGAGTTTCGACTTTCAGAAGCAATAGGAATTTTTGGGTTAGGTCAATCCGTTCGCGAGATATGGGAGTTTGAAGCCAAGAAATGGTTGAGAAGGCAAAAAATTTTTCGCAATTCTGCTGCTCCAAACGCTTAACAAGAATGGCCTAGGGAAAAAATACACATACCGTTGTAATCGGGCGAGTTTCTACTTTCAGATGCAACAGGAATTTTTCGGTTAGGTCAATCCGTTCGCGAGATATGGGAGTTTGAAGCTAAGAAATGGTTGAGAAGACAACAAATTTTTCGCACTTCTGCTGCTCCAAACGCTTAACCAGAATGGCCTAGGGAAAAAATACACATACCGTTGTAATCGGGCGAGTTTCGACTTTCAGAAGCAATAGGAATTTTTGGGTTAGGTCAATCCGTTCGCGAGATATGGGAGTTTGAAGCCAAGAAATGGTTGAGAAGGCAAAAAATTTTTCGCAATTCTGCTGCTCCAAACGCTTAACAAGAATGGCCTAGGGAAAAAATACACATACCTTTGTAATCGGGCGAGTCTCTACTTTCAGATGCAATAGGAATTTTTGGGTTAGGTCAATCCGTTCGCGAGATATGGGAGTTTGACGCTAAGAAATGGTTGAGAAGACAACAAATTTTTCGAAATTCTGCTGCTCCAAACGCTTAACCAGAATGGCCTAGGGAAAAAATACACATACCGTTGTAATCGGGCGAGTTTCTACTTTCAGATGCAATAGGAATTTTTGGGTTAGGTCAATCCGTTCGCGAGATATGGGAGTTTGAAGCCAAGAAATGGTTGAGAAGGCAAAAAATTTTTCGCAATTCTGCTGCTCCAAACGCTTAACCAGAATGGCCTAGGGAAAAAATACACATACCGTTGTAATCGGGCGAGTTTCTACTTTCAGATGCAACAGGAATTTTTGGGCTAGGTCAATCCGTTCGCGAGATATGGGAGTTTGAAGCTAAGAAATGGTTGAGAAGACAACAAATTTTTCGCACTTCTGCTGCTCCAAACGCTTAACCAGAATGGCCTAGGGAAAAAATACACATACCGTTGTAATCGGGCGAGTTTCTACTTTCAGATGCAATTGGAATTTTTGGGTTAGGTCAATCCGTTCGCGAGATATGGGAGTTTGAAGCTAAGAAAGGGTTGAGAGGACAACAAATTTTTCGCACTTCTGCTGCTCCAAACGCTTAACCAGAATGGCCTTGGGAAAAAATACACATACCGTTGTAATCGGGCGAGTTTCGACTTTCAGACGCTACAGGAATTTTTGGGATAGGTCAATCCGTTCGCGAGATATGGGAGTTTGAAGCCAAGAAATGGTTGAGAAGGCGAAAAATTTTTCGCAATTCTGCTGCTCCAAACGCTTAACCAGAATGGCCTAGGGAAAAAATACACATACCGTTGTAATCGGGCAAGTTTCTACTTTCAGACGCTACAGGAATTTTTGGGTTAGGTCAATCCGTTCGCGAGATATGGGAGTTTGAAGCCAAGAAATGGTTGAGAAGGCGAAAAATTTTTCGCAATTCTGCTGCTCCAAACGCTTAACAAGAATGGCCTAGGGTAAAAATACACATACCGCTGTAATCGGGCGAGTTTCTTCTTTCAGACGCAACAGGAATTTTTGAGTTAGGTCAATCCGTTCGCGAGATATGGGAGTTTGAAGCCAAGGAATGGTTGAGAAGGCGAAAAATTTTTCGCAATTCTGCTGCTCCAAACGCTTAACCAGAATGGCCTAGGGAAAAAATACACATACCGTTGTAATCGGGCGAGTTTCTACTTTCAGATGCAACAGGAATTTTTGGGTTAGGTCAATCCGTTCGCGAGATATGGGAGTTTGACGCTAAGAAATGGTTGAGAAGACAACAAATTTTTCGAAATTCTGCTGCTCCAAACGCTTAACCAGAATGGCCTAGGGAAAAAATACACATACCGTTGTAATCGGGCGAGTTTCTACTTTCAGATGCAACAGGAATTTTTGGGTTAGGTCAATCCGTTCGCGAGATATGGGAGTTTGAAGCTAAGAAATGGTTGAGAAGACAACAAATTTTTCGCACTTCTGCTGCTCCAAACGCTTAACCAGAATGGCCTAGGGAAAAAATACACATACCGTTGTAATCGGGCGAGTTTCTACTTTCAGATGCAATTGGAATTTTTGGGTTAGGTCAATCCGTTCGCGAGATATGGGAGTTTGAAGCTAAGGAAGGGTTGAGAGGACAACAAATTTTTCGCACTTCTGCTGCTCCAAACGCTTAACCAGAATGGCCTTGGGAAAAAATACACATACCGTTGTAATCGGGCGAGTTTCGACTTTCAGAAGCAATAGGAATTTTTGAATTAGGTCAATCCGTTCGCGAGGTATGGGAGTTTGAAGCCAAGAAATGGTTGAGAAGGCGAAAAATTTTTCGCAATTCTGCTGCTCCAAACGCATAACAAGAATGGCCTAGGGAAAAAATACACATACCGTTGTAATCGGGCGACTTTCCATTTTCAGACGCTACAGGAATTTTTGGGTTAGGTCAATCCGTTCGCGAGATATGGGAGTTTGAAGCCAAGAAATGGTTGAGAAGGCGAAAAATTTTTCGCAATTCTGCTGCTCCAAACGCTTAACAAGAATGGCCTCGGGAAAAAATACACATACCGTTGTAATCGGGCGAGCTTCGACTTTCAGAAGCAATAGGAATTTTTGGGTTAGGTCAATCCGTTCGCGAGATATGGGAGTTTGAAGCCAAGAAATGGTTGAGAAGGCAAAAAATTTTTCGCAATTCTGCTGCTCCAAACGCTTAACAAGAATGGCCTAGTGAAAAAATACACATACCGTTGTAATCGGGCGAGTTTCTACTTTCAGATGCAATTGGAATTTTTGGGTTAGGTCAATCCGTTCGCGAGATATGGGAGTTTGAAGCTAAGAAAGGGTTGAGAGGACAACAAATTTTTCGCACTTCTGCTGCTCCAAACGCTTAACCAGAATGGCCTTGGGAAAAAATACACATACCGTTGTAATCGGGCGAGTTTCGACTTTCAGAAGCAATAGGAATTTTTGAGTTAGGTCAATCCGTTCGCGAGGTATGGGAGTTTGAAGCCAAGAAATGGTTGAGGAGGCGAAAAATTTTTCGCAATTCTGCTGCTCCAAACGCTTAACAAGAATGGCCTAGGGAAAAAATACACATACCGTTGTAATCGGGCGACTTTCCATTTTCAGACGCTACAGGAATTTTTGGGTTAGGTCAATCCGTTCGCGAGATATGGGAGTTTGAAGCCAAGAAATGGTTGAGAAGGCGAAAAATTTTTCGCAATTCTGCTGCTCCAAACGCTTAACAAAAATGGCCTAGGGAAAAAATACACATACCGTTGTAATCGGGCGAGCTTCGACTTTCAGAAGCAATAGGAATTTTTGGGTTAGGTCAATCCGTTCGCGAGATATGGGAGTTTGAAGCCAAGAAATGGTTGAGAAGGCAAAAAATTTTTCGCAATTCTGCTGCTCCAAACGCTTAACAAGAATGGCCTAGGGAAAAGATACACATACCGTTGTAATCGGGCGAGTTTCTACTTTCAGACGCTACAGGAATTTTTGGGTTAGGTCAATCCGTTCGCGAGGTATGGGAGTTTGAAGCCAAGGAATGGTTGAGAAGGCGAAAAATTTTTCGCAATTCTGCTGCTCCAAACGCTTAACAAGGATGGCCTAGGGTAAAAATACAAATACCGCTGTAAACGGGCGAGTTTCTACTTTCAGACGCAACAGGAATTTTTGAGTTAGGCCAATCCATTCGCGAGATATGGGAGTTTGAAGCCAAGGAATGGTTGAGAAGGCAAAAAATTTTTCGCAATTCTGCTGCTCCAAACGCTTAACCAGAATGGCCTAGGGAAAAACTACATATACCGTTGTAATCGGGCGAGTTTCTACTTTCAGATGCAACAGGAATTTTTGGGTTAGGTCAATCCGTTCGCGAGATATGGGAGTTTGAAGCCAGAAATGGTTGAGAAGGCGAAAAATTTTTCGCAATTCTGCTGCTCCAAACGCTTAACAAGAATGGCCTAGGGAAAAAATACACATACCGTTGTAATCGGGCGAGCTTCGACTTTCAGAAGCAATAGGAATTTTTGGGTTAGGTCAATCCGTTCGCGAGATATGGGAGTTTGAAGCCAAGAAATGGTTGAGAAGGCAAAAAATTTTTCGCAATTCTGCTGCTCCAAACGATTAACAAGAATGGCCTAGGGAAAAAATACACATACCGTTGTAATCGGGCAAGTTTCTACTTTCAGACGCTACAGGAATTTTTGGGTTAGGTCAATCCGTTCGCGAGATATGGGAGTTTGAAGCCAAGAAATGGTTGAGAAGGCAAAAAATTTTTCGCAATTCTGCTGCTCCAAACGCTTAACCAGAATGGCCTAGGGAAAAAATACACATACCGCTGTAATCGGGCGAGTTTCTACTTTCAGATGCAACAGGAATTTTTGGTTTAGGTCAATCCGTTCGCGAGATATGGGAGTTTGAAGCTAAGAAATGGTTGAGAAGACAACAACTTTTTCGCACTTCTGCTGCTCCAAACGCTTAACCAGAATGGCCTTGGGAAAAAATACACATACCGTTGTAATCGGGCGAGTTTCGACTTTCAGAAGCAATAGGAATTTTTGAGTTAGGTCAATCCGTTCGCGAGGTATGGGAGTTTGAAGCCAAGAAATGGTTGAGAAGGCGAAAAATTTTTCGCAATTCTGCTGCTCCAAACGCTTAACAAGAATGGCCTAGGGAAAAAATACACATACCGTTGTAATCGGGCGAGCTTCGACTTTCAGAAGCAATAGGAATTTTTGGGTTAGGTCAATCCGTTCGCGAGATATGGGAGTTTGAAGCCAAGAAATGGTTGAGAAGGCAAAAAATTTTTCGCAATTCTGCTGCTCCAAACGCTTAACAAGAATGGCCTAGGGAAAAAATACACATACCGTTGTAATCGGGCAAGTTTCTACTTTCAGACGCTACAGGAATTTTTGGGTTAGGTCAATCCGTTCGCGAGATATGGGAGTTTGAAGCCAAGAAATGGTTGAGAAGGCGAAAAATTTTTCGCAATTCTGCTGCTCCAAACGCTTAACAAGAATGGCCTAGGGTAAAAATACACATACCGCTGTAATCGGGCGAGTTTCTTCTTTCAGACGCAACAGGAATTTTTGAGTTAGGTCAATCCGTTCGCGAGATATGGGAGTTTGAAGCCAAGGAATGGTTGAGAAGGCGAAAAATTTTTCGCAATTCTGCTGCTCCAAACGCTTAACCAGAATGGCCTAGGGAAAAAATACACATACCGTTGTAATCGGGCGAGTTTCTACTTTCAGATGCAACAGGAATTTTTGGGTTAGGTCAATCCGTTCGCGAGATATGGGAGTTTGACGCTAAGAAATGGTTGAGAAGACAACAAATTTTTCGAAATTCTGCTGCTCCAAACGCTTAACCAGAATGGCCTAGGGAAAAAATACACATACCGTTGTAATCGGGCGAGTTTCTACTTTCAGATGCAACAGGAATTTTTGGGTTAGGTCAATCCGTTCGCGAGATATGGGAGTTTGAAGCTAAGAAATGGTTGAGAAGACAACAAATTTTTCGCACTTCTGCTGCTCCAAACGCTTAACCAGAATGGCCTAGGGAAAAAATACACATACCGTTGTAATCGGGCGAGTTTCTACTTTCAGATGCAATTGGAATTTTTGGGTTAGGTCAATCCGTTCGCGAGATATGGGAGTTTGAAGCTAAGGAAGGGTTGAGAGGACAACAAATTTTTCGCACTTCTGCTGCTCCAAACGCTTAACCAGAATGGCCTTGGGAAAAAATACACATACCGTTGTAATCGGGCGAGTTTCGACTTTCAGAAGCAATAGGAATTTTTGAATTAGGTCAATCCGTTCGCGAGGTATGGGAGTTTGAAGCCAAGAAATGGTTGAGAAGGCGAAAAATTTTTCGCAATTCTGCTGCTCCAAACGCATAACAAGAATGGCCTAGGGAAAAAATACACATACCGTTGTAATCGGGCGACTTTCCATTTTCAGACGCTACAGGAATTTTTGGGTTAGGTCAATCCGTTCGCGAGATATGGGAGTTTGAAGCCAAGAAATGGTTGAGAAGGCGAAAAATTTTTCGCAATTCTGCTGCTCCAAACGCTTAACAAGAATGGCCTCGGGAAAAAATACACATACCGTTGTAATCGGGCGAGCTTCGACTTTCAGAAGCAATAGGAATTTTTGGGTTAGGTCAATCCGTTCGCGAGATATGGGAGTTTGAAGCCAAGAAATGGTTGAGAAGGCAAAAAATTTTTCGCAATTCTGCTGCTCCAAACGCTTAACAAGAATGGCCTAGTGAAAAAATACACATACCGTTGTAATCGGGCGAGTTTCTACTTTCAGATGCAATTGGAATTTTTGGGTTAGGTCAATCCGTTCGCGAGATATGGGAGTTTGAAGCTAAGAAAGGGTTGAGAGGACAACAAATTTTTCGCACTTCTGCTGCTCCAAACGCTTAACCAGAATGGCCTTGGGAAAAAATACACATACCGTTGTAATCGGGCGAGTTTCGACTTTCAGAAGCAATAGGAATTTTTGAGTTAGGTCAATCCGTTCGCGAGGTATGGGAGTTTGAAGCCAAGAAATGGTTGAGGAGGCGAAAAATTTTTCGCAATTCTGCTGCTCCAAACGCTTAACAAGAATGGCCTAGGGAAAAAATACACATACCGTTGTAATCGGGCGACTTTCCATTTTCAGACGCTACAGGAATTTTTGGGTTAGGTCAATCCGTTCGCGAGATATGGGAGTTTGAAGCCAAGAAATGGTTGAGAAGGCGAAAAATTTTTCGCAATTCTGCTGCTCCAAACGCTTAACAAAAATGGCCTAGGGAAAAAATACACATACCGTTGTAATCGGGCGAGCTTCGACTTTCAGAAGCAATAGGAATTTTTGGGTTAGGTCAATCCGTTCGCGAGATATGGGAGTTTGAAGCCAAGAAATGGTTGAGAAGGCAAAAAATTTTTCGCAATTCTGCTGCTCCAAACGCTTAACAAGAATGGCCTAGGGAAAAGATACACATACCGTTGTAATCGGGCGAGTTTCTAATTTCAGACGCTACAGGAATTTTTGGGTTAGGTCAATCCGTTCGCGAGGTATGGGAGTTTGAAGCCAAGGAATGGTTGAGAAGGCGAAAAAATTTTCGCAATTCTGCTGCTCCAAACGCTTAACAAGGATGGCCTAGGGTAAAAATACAAATACCGCTGTAAACGGGCGAGTTTCTACTTTCAGACGCAACAGGAATTTTTGAGTTAGGCCAATCCATTCGCGAGATATGGGAGTTTGAAGCCAAGGAATGGTTGAGAAGGCAAAAAATTTTTCGCAATTCTGCTGCTCCAAACGCTTAACCAGAATGGCCTAGGGAAAAACTACATATACCGTTGTAATCGGGCGAGTTTCTACTTTCAGATGCAACAGGAATTTTTGGGTTAGGTCAATCCGTTCGCGAGATATGGGAGTTTGAAGCCAGAAATGGTTGAGAAGGCGAAAAATTTTTCGCAATTCTGCTGCTCCAAACGCTTAACAAGAATGGCCTAGGGAAAAAATACACATACCGTTGTAATCGGGCGAGCTTCGACTTTCAGAAGCAATAGGAATTTTTGGGTTAGGTCAATCCGTTCGCGAGATATGGGAGTTTGAAGCCAAGAAATGGTTGAGAAGGCAAAAAATTTTTCGCAATTCTGCTGCTCCAAACGATTAACAAGAATGGCCTAGGGAAAAAATACACATACCGTTGTAATCGGGCAAGTTTCTACTTTCAGACGCTACAGGAATTTTTGGGTTAGGTCAATCCGTTCGCGAGATATGGGAGTTTGAAGCCAAGAAATGGTTGAGAAGGCAAAAAATTTTTCGCAATTCTGCTGCTCCAAACGCTTAACCAGAATGGCCTAGGGAAAAAATACACATACCGCTGTAATCGGGCGAGTTTCTACTTTCAGATGCAACAGGAATTTTTGGTTTAGGTCAATCCGTTCGCGAGATATGGGAGTTTGAAGCTAAGAAATGGTTGAGAAGACAACAACTTTTTCGCACTTCTGCTGCTCCAAACGCTTAACCAGAATGGCCTTGGGAAAAAATACACATACCGTTGTAATCGGGCGAGTTTCGACTTTCAGAAGCAATAGGAATTTTTGAGTTAGGTCAATCCGTTCGCGAGGTATGGGAGTTTGAAGCCAAGAAATGGTTGAGAAGGCAAAAAATTTTTCGCAATTCTGCTGCTCCAAACGCTTAACAAGAATGGCCTAGTGAAAAAATACACATACCGTTGTAATCGGGCGAGTTTCTACTTTCAGATGCAATTGGAATTTTTGGGTTAGGTCAATCCGTTCGCGAGATATGGGAGTTTGAAGCTAACAAAGGGTTGAGAGGACAACAAATTTTTCGCACTTCTGCTGCTCCAAACGCTTAACCAGAATGGCCTTGGGAAAAAATACACATACCGTTGTAATCGGGCGAGTTTCGACTTTCAGAAGCAATAGGAATTTTTGAGTTAGGTCAATCCGTTCGCGAGGTATGGGAGTTTGAAGCCAAGAAATGGTTGAGGAGGCGAAAAATTTTTCGCAATTCTGCTGCTCCAAACGCTTAACAAGAATGGCCTAGGGAAAAAATACACATACCGTTGTAATCGGGCGACTTTCCATTTTCAGACGCTACAGGAATTTTTGGGTTAGGTCAATCCGTTCGCGAGATATGGGAGTTTGAAGCCAAGAAATGGTTGAGAAGGCGAAAAATTTTTCGCAATTCTGCTGCTCCAAACGCTTAACAAAAATGGCCTAGGGAAAAAATACACATACCGTTGTAATCGGGCGAGCTTCGACTTTCAGAAGCAATAGGAATTTTTGGGTTAGGTCAATCCGTTCGCGAGATATGGGAGTTTGAAGCCAAGAAATGGTTGAGAAGGCAAAAAATTTTTCGCAATTCTGCTGCTCCAAACGCTTAACAAGAATGGCCTAGGGAAAAGATACACATACCGTTGTAATCGGGCGAGTTTCTACTTTCAGACGCTACAGGAATTTTTGGGTTAGGTCAATCCGTTCGCGAGGTATGGGAGTTTGAAGCCAAGGAATGGTTGAGAAGGCGAAAAATTTTTCGCAATTCTGCTGCTCCAAACGCTTAACAAGGATGGCCTAGGGTAAAAATACAAATACCGCTGTAAACGGGCGAGTTTCTACTTTCAGACGCAACAGGAATTTTTGAGTTAGGCCAATCCATTCGCGAGATATGGGAGTTTGAAGCCAAGGAATGGTTGAGAAGGCAAAAAATTTTTCGCAATTCTGCTGCTCCAAACGCTTAACCAGAATGGCCTAGGGAAAAACTACATATACCGTTGTAATCGGGCGAGTTTCTACTTTCAGATGCAACAGGAATTTTTGGGTTAGGTCAATCCGTTCGCGAGATATGGGAGTTTGAAGCCAGAAATGGTTGAGAAGGCGAAAAATTTTTCGCAATTCTGCTGCTCCAAACGCTTAACAAGAATGGCCTAGGGAAAAAATACACATACCGTTGTAATCGGGCGAGCTTCGACTTTCAGAAGCAATAGGAATTTTTGGGTTAGGTCAATC
This sequence comes from Ptiloglossa arizonensis, assembly GCF_051014685.1. Classification (NCBI taxonomy): domain Eukaryota; kingdom Metazoa; phylum Arthropoda; class Insecta; order Hymenoptera; family Colletidae; genus Ptiloglossa; species Ptiloglossa arizonensis. The sequence continues at coordinate 24,552 of NW_027479099.1, forward strand.
CGTTCGCGAGATATGGGAGTTTGAAGCCAAGAAATGGTTGAGAAGGCAAAAAATTTTTCGCAATTCTGCTGCTCCAAACGATTAACAAGAATGGCCTAGGGAAAAAATACACATACCGTTGTAATCGGGCAAGTTTCTACTTTCAGACGCTACAGGAATTTTTGGGTTAGGTCAATCCGTTCGCGAGATATGGGAGTTTGAAGCCAAGAAATGGTTGAGAAGGCAAAAAATTTTTCGCAATTCTGCTGCTCCAAACGCTTAACCAGAATGGCCTAGGGAAAAAATACACATACCGCTGTAATCGGGCGAGTTTCTACTTTCAGATGCAACAGGAATTTTTGGTTTAGGTCAATCCGTTCGCGAGATATGGGAGTTTGAAGCTAAGAAATGGTTGAGAAGACAACAACTTTTTCGCACTTCTGCTGCTCCAAACGCTTAACCAGAATGGCCTTGGGAAAAAATACACATACCGTTGTAATCGGGCGAGTTTCGACTTTCAGAAGCAATAGGAATTTTTGAGTTAGGTCAATCCGTTCGCGAGGTATGGGAGTTTGAAGCCAAGAAATGGTTGAGAAGGCGAAAAATTTTTCGCAATTCTGCTGCTCCAAACGCTTAACAAGAATGGCCTAGGGAAAAAATACACATACCGTTGTAATCGGGCGAGCTTCGAATTTCAGAAGCAATAGGAATTTTTGGGTTAGGTCAATCCGTTCGCGAGATATGGGAGTTTGAAGCCAAGAAATGGTTGAGAAGGCAAAAAATTTTTCGCAATTCTGCTGCTCCAAACGCTTAACAAGAATGGCCTAGGGAAAAAATACACATACCGTTGTAATCGGGCGAGTTTCTACTTTCAGATGCAATTGGAATTTTTGGGTTAGGTCAATCCGTTCGCGAGATATGGGAGTTTGAAGCTAAGAAAGGGTTGAGAGGACAACAAATTTTTCGCACTTCTGCTGCTCCAAACGCTTAACCAGAATGGCCTTGGGAAAAAATACACATACCGTTGTAATCGGGCGAGTTTCGACTTTCAGAAGCAATAGGAATTTTTGAGTTAGGTCAATCCGTTCGCGAGGTATGGGAGTTTGAAGCCAAGAAATGGTTGAGAAGGCGAAAAATTTTTCGCAATTCTGCTGCTCCAAACGCTTAACAAGAATGGCCTAGGGAAAAAATACACATACCGTTGTAATCGGGCGACTTTCCATTTTCAGACGCTACAGGAATTTTTGGGTTAGGTCAATCCGTTCGCGAGATATGGGAGTTTGAAGCCAAGAAATGGTTGAGAAGGCGAAAAATTTTTCGCAATTCTGCTGCTCCAAACGCTTAACAAGAATGGCCTAGGGAAAAAATACACATACCGTTGTAATCGGGCGAGCTTCGACTTTCAGAAGCAATAGGAATTTTTGGGTTAGGTCAATCCGTTCGCGAGATATGGGAGTTTGAAGCCAAGAAATGGTTGAGAAGGCAAAAAATTTTTCGCAATTCTGCTGCTCCAAACGCTTAACAAGAATGGCCTAGGGAAAAGATACACATACCGTTGTAATCGGGCGAGTTTCTACTTTCAGACGCTACAGGAATTTTTGGGTTAGGTCAATCCGTTCGCGAGGTATGGGAGTTTGAAGCCAAGGAATGGTTGAGAAGGCGAAAAATTTTTCGCAATTCTGCTGCTCCAAACGCTTAACAAGAATGGCCTAGGGTAAAAATACACATACCGCTGTAAACGGGCGAGTTTCTACTTTCAGACGCAACAGGAATTTTTGAGTTATGTCAATCCGTTCGCGAGATATGGGAGTTTGAAGCCAAGGAATGGTTGAGAAGGCAAAAAATTTTTCGCAATTCTGCTGCTCCAAACGCTTAACCAGAATGGCCTAGGGAAAAACTACACATACCGTTGTAATCGGGCGAGTTTCTACTTTCAGATGCAACAGGAATTTTTGGGTTAGGTCAATCCGTTCGCGAGATATAGGAGTTTGATGCTAAGAAATGGTTGACAAGACAACAAATTCTTCGAAATTCTGCTGCTCCAAACGCTTAACCAGAATGGCCTAGGGAAAAAATACACATACCGCTGTAATCGGGCGAGTCTCTACTTTCAGATGCAACAGGAATTTTTGGTTTAGGTCAATCCGTTCGCGAGATATGGGAGTTTGAAGCTAAGAAATGGTTGAGAAGACAACAACTTTTTCGCACTTCTGCTGCTCCAAACGCTTAACCAGAATGGCCTTGGGAAAAAATACACATACCGTTGTAATCGGGCGAGTTTCGACTTTCAGAAGCAATAGGAATTTTTTGGTTAGGTCAATCCGTTCGCGAGATATGGGAGTTTGAAGCCAAGAAATGGTTGAGAAGGCAAAAAATTTTTCGCAATTCTGCTGCTCCAAACGCATAACAAGAATGGCCTAGGGAAAAAATACACATACCGTTGTAATCGGGCGACTTTCCATTTTCAGACGCTACAGGAATTTTTGGGTTAGGTCAATCCGTTCGCGAGATATGGGAGTTTGAAGCCAAGAAATGGTTGAGAAGGCGAAAAATTTTTCGCAATTCTGCTGCTCCAAACGCTTAACAAGAATGGCCTAGGGAAAAAATACACATACCGTTGTAATCGGGCGAGCTTCGACTTTCAGAAGCAATAGGAATTTTTGGGTTAGGTCAATCCGTTCGCGAGATATGGGAGTTTGAAGCCAAGAAATGGTTGAGAAGGCAAAAAATTTTTCGCAATTCTGCTGCTCCAAACGCTTAACAAGAATGGCCTAGGGAAAAAATACACATACCGTTGTAATCGGGCGAGTTTCTACTTTCAGATGCAATTGGAATTTTTGGGTTAGGTCAATCCGTTCGCGAGATATGGGAGTTTGAAGCTAAGAAAGGGTTGAGAGGACAACAAATTTTTCGCACTTCTGCTGCTCCAAACGCTTAACCAGAATGGCCTTGGGAAAAAATACACATACCGTTGTAATCGGGCGAGTTTCTACTTTCAGACGCTACAGGAATTTTTGGGTTAGGTCAATCCGTTCGCGAGGTATGGGAGTTTGAAGCCAAGGAATGGTTGAGAAGGCAAAAAATTTTTCGCAATTCTGCTGCTCCAAACGCTTAACCAGAATGGCCTAGGGAAAAACTACACATACCGTTGTAATCGGGCGAGTTTCTACTTTCAGATGCAACAGGAATTTTTGGGTTAGGTCAATCCGTTCGCGAGATATAGGAGTTTGATGCTAAGAAATGGTTGACAAGACAACAAATTCTTCGAAATTCTGCTGCTCCAAACGCTTAACCAGAATGGCCTAGGGAAAAAATACACATACCGCTGTAATCGGGCGAGTCTCTACTTTCAGATGCAACAGGAATTTTTGGTTTAGGTCAATCCGTTCGCGAGATATGGGAGTTTGAAGCTAAGAAATGGTTGAGAAGACAACAACTTTTTCGCACTTCTGCTGCTCCAAACGCTTAACCAGAATGGCCTTGGGAAAAAATACACATACCGTTGTAATCGGGCGAGTTTCGACTTTCAGAAGCAATAGGAATTTTTTGGTTAGGTCAATCCGTTCGCGAGATATGGGAGTTTGAAGCCAAGAAATGGTTGAGAAGGCAAAAAATTTTTCGCAATTCTGCTGCTCCAAACGCTTAACCAGAATGGCCTAGGGAAAAAATACACATACCGTTGTAATCGGGCGAGTTTCTACTTTCAGATGCAATTGGAATTTTTGGGTTAGGTCAATCCGTTCGCGAGATATGGGAGTTTAAAGCTAAGAAAGGGTTGAGAGGACAACAAATTTTTCGCACTTCTGCTGCTCCAAACGTTTAACCAGAATGGCCTAGGGTAAAAATACACATACCGCTGTAATCGGGCGAGTTTCGACTTTCAGAAGCAATAGGAATTTTTGGGTTAGGTCAATCCGTTTGCGAGATATGGGAGTTTGAAGCCAAGAAATGGTTGAGAAGGCAAAAAATTTTTCGCAGTTCTGCTGCTCCAAACGCTTAACAAGAATGGCCTAGGGAAAAAATACACATACCGTTGTAATCGGGCGAGTTTCTACTTTCAGACGCTAGAGGAATTTTTGGGATAGGTCAGTCTGCTCGCGAGATATGGGAGTTTGAAGCCAAGAAATGGTTGAGAAGGCAAAAAATTTTTCGCAATTCTGCTGCTCCAAAAGCTTAACCAGAATGGTCTAGGGTAAAAATACACATACCGCTTTAATCGGGCGAGTTTCGACTTTCAGAAGCAATAGGAATTTTTGGGTTAGGTCAATCCGTTTGCGAGATATGGGAGTTTGAAGCCAAGAAATGGTTGAGAAGGCAAAAAATTTTTCGCAGTTCTGCTGCTCCAAACGCTTAACAAGAATGGCCTAGGGAAAAAATACACATACCGTTGTAATCGGGCGAGTTTCTACTTTCAGATGCAATTGGAATTTTTGGGTTAGGTCAATCCGTTCGCGAGATATGGGAGTTTGAAGCTAAGAAAGGGTTGAGAAGACAACAAATTTTTCGCACTTCTGCTGCTCCAAACGCTTAACTAGAATGGCCTAGGGAAAAAATACACATACCGTTGTAATCGGGCGAGTTTCGACTTTCAGAAGCAATAGGAATTTTTGGGTTAGGTCAATCCGTTCGCGAGGTATGGGAGTTTGAAGCCAAGAAATGGTTGAGAAGGCGAAAAATTTTTCGCAATTCTGCTGCTCCAAACGCTTAACCAGAATGGGCTAGGGAAAAAATACACATACCGTTGTAATCGGGCGAGTTTTTACTTTCAGTTACAATAGCAATTTTTGGGTTAGGTCAATCCGTTCGCGAGATATGGGACTTTGAAGCTAAGAAATGGTTGAGGAGACAACAAATTCTTCGCACTTCTGCTGCTCCAAACGCTTAACCAGAATGTCCTAGGGAAAAAATACCCATACCGTTGTAATCGGACGAGCTTCTACTTTCAGTTACAATAGCAATTTTTGGTTTAGGCCAATCCGTTCTCGAGATATGGGACTTTGAAGCTAAGAAATGGTTGACAAGACAACAAATTTTTCGCACTTCTGCTGCTCCAATCGCTTAACCAGAATGGCCTAGGGAAAAAATTCACATACCGCTGTAATCGGGCGAGCTTCTACTTTCAGATGCAACAGGAATTTTTGGGTTAGGTCAATCCGTTCGCGAGATATGGGAGTTTGAAGCTAAGAAATGGTTGAGAAGACAGCTAATTTTTCGCACTTCTGCTGCTCCAAACACTTAACCAGAATGGCCTAGGGAAAAAATACACATACCGTTGTAATCGGGCGAGTTTCTACTTTCAGATGCAACAGGAATTTTTGGGTTAGGTCAATCCGTTCGCGAGATATGGGAGTTTGAAGCCAAGAAATGGTTGAGAAGGCGAAAAATTTTTCGCAATTCTGCTGCTCCAAACGCTTAACAAGAATGGCCTAGGGAAGAAATACACATACCGTTGTAATCGAGCGAGCTTCGACTTTCAGAAGCAATAGGAATTTTTGGGTTAGGTCAATCCGTTCGCGAGATATGGGAGTTTGCAGCCAAGAAATGGTTGAGAAGGCAAAAAATTTTTCGCAATTCTGCTGCTCCAAACGCTTAACAAGAATGGCCTAGGGAAAAAATACACATACCGTTGTAATCGGGCAAGTTTCTACTTTCAGACGCTACAGGAATTTTTGGGTTAGGTCAATCCGTTCGCGAGATATGGGAGTTTGAAGCCAAGAAATGGTTGAGAAGGCGAAAAATTTTTCGCAATTCTGCTGCTCCAAACGCTTAACCAGAATGGGCTAGGGAAAAAATACACATACCGTTGTAATCGGGCGAGTTTTTACTTTCAGTTACAATAGCAATTTTTGGGTTAGGTCAATCCGTTCGCGAGATATGGGACTTTGAAGCTAAGAAATGGTTGAGGAGACAACAAATTCTTCGCACTTCTGCTGCTCCAAACGCTTAACCAGAATGTCCTAGGGAAAAAATACCCATACCGTTGTAATCGGACGAGCTTCTACTTTCAGTTACAATAGCAATTTTTGGGTTAGGCCAATCCGTTCTCGAGATATGGGACTTTGAAGCTAAGAAATGGTTGACAAGACAACAAATTTTTCGCACTTCTGCTGCTCCAATCGCTTAACCAGAATGGCCTAGGGAAAAAATTCACATACCGCTGTAATCGGGCGAGCTTCTACTTTCAGATGCAACAGGAATTTTTGGGTTAGGTCAATCCGTTCGCGAGATATGGGAGTTTGAAGCTAAGAAATGGTTGAGAAGACAGCTAATTTTTCGCACTTCTGCTGCTCCAAACACTTAACCAGAATGGCCTAGGGAAAAAATACACATACCGTTGTAATCGGGCGAGTTTCTAATTTCAGACGCAACAGGAATTTTTGGGTTAGGTCAATCCGTTCGCGAGATATGGGACTTTGAAGCTAAGAAATGGTTGACAAGACAACAAATTTTTCGCACTTCTGCTGCTCCAATCGCTTAACCAGAATGGCCTAGGGAAAAAATTCACATACCGCTGTAATCGGGCGAGCTTCTACTTTCAGATGCAATAGGAATTTTTGGGTTAGGTCAATCCGTTCGCGAGATATGGGAGTTTGAAGCTAAGAAATGGTTGAGAAGACAACAAATTTTTCGCACTTCTGCTGCTCCAAACGCTTAACCAGAATGTCCTAGGGAAAAAATACCCATACCGTTGTAATCGGACGAGCTTCTACTTTCAGTTACAATAGGAATTTTTGGGTTAGGTCAATCCGTTCGCGAGATATGGTAGATTGAAGCTAAGAAATGGTTGACAAGACAACAAATTTTTCGCACTTCTGCTGCTCCAATCGCTTAACCAGAATGGGCTAGGGAAAAAATACACATACCGTTGTAATCGGGCGGGTTTCTACTTTCAGTTACAATAGGAATTTTTTGGTTAGGTCAATCCGTTCGCGAGATATGGGACTTTGAAGCTAAGAAATGGTTGAGAAGACAACAAATTTTTCGCACTTCTGCTGCTCCAAACGCTTAACCAGAATGGCCTAGGGAAAAAATACCCATACCGTTGAAATCGGACGAGTTGCCGCTTTCAGATGCAATAGGAATTTTTGGGTTAGATCAATCCGCTCGCGAGATATGTGAGTTTGAAGCTACGAAATGGTGGAGAAGACAACAAATTTTTCGCACTTCTGCTGCTCCAAACGCTTAACCAGAATGGCCTAGGGAAAAAATACCCATACCGTTGTAATCGGACTAGTTTCTAATTTCAGTTACAATAGGAATTTTTGGGTTAGGTCAATCCGTTCGCGAGATATGGGACTTTGAAGCTAAGAAATGGTTGACACGACAACAAATTTTTCGCACTTCAGCAGCTCCAATCGCTTAACCAGAATTGGCTAGGGAAAAAATACACATACCGTTGTAGTCGGGCGAGTTTCTACTTTCAGTTACAATAGGAATTTTTGGGTTAGGTCAATCCGTTCGCGAGTTATGGGACTTTGAAGCTAAGAAATGGTTGAGGAGACAACAAATTTTTCGCACTTCTGCTGCTCCAAACGCTTAACCAGAATGTCCTAGGGAAAAAATGCCCATACCGTTGTAATCGGACGAGCTTCTACTTTCAGTTACAATGGCAATTTTTGGGTTAGGTCAATCCGTTCTCGAGATATGGGACTTTGAAGCTAAGAAATGGTTGGCAAGACAACAAATTTTTCGCACTTCTGCTGCTCCAATCGCTTAACCAGAATTGCCTAGGGAAAAAATACACATACCGCTGTAATCGGGCGAGTTTCTACTTTCAGATGCAATAGGAATTTTATGGTTAGGTCAATCCGTTCGCAAGATATGGGAGATTGAAGCCAAGAAATGGTTGAGAAGGCAAAAAATTTTTCGCAATTCCGCTGCACCAAACGCTTAACCAGAATGGCCTAGGGAAAAAATACACATACCGCTGTAATCGGGCGAGTTTCTACTTTCAGATGCAATAGGAATTTTATGGTTAGGTCAATCCGTTCGCAAGATATGGGAGATTGAAGCCAAGAAATGGTTGAGAAGGCAAAAAATTTTTCGCACTTCTGCTGCTCCAAACGCTTAACCAGAATGTCCTAGGGAAAAAATACCCATACCGTTGTAATCGGACGAGCTTCTACTTTCAGTTACAATAGCAATTTTTGGGTTAGGTCAATCCGTTCTCGAGATATGGGACTTTGAAGCTAAGAAATGGTTGACAAGGCAACAAATTTTTTGCACTTCTGCTGCTCCAATCGCTTAACCAGAATTGCCTAGGGAAAAAATACACATACCGCTGTAATCGGGCGAGTTTCTACTTTCAGATGCAATAGGAATTTCTGGGTTAGGTCAATCCGCTCGCGAGATATGGGAGTGCGAAGCCAAGAAATGTTTGAGAAGGCAAAAAATTTTTCGCAATTCTGCTGCTCCAAACGCTTAACCAGAATGGCCTAGGGAAAAAATGCGCACACCGTTGTAATTGGGCGAGTTTCTACTTTCAGACGCAGCAGGAATTTTTGGGTTTGGTCAACCCGTTCGCGAGATATGGGACTTTGAAGCTAAGAAATGGTTGAGAAGACAACAAATTTTTCGCAATTCTGCTGCTCCAAACGCTTAACCAGAATGGGCTAGGGAAGAAATACACATACCGTTGCAATCGGGCAAGCTTCTACTTTCAGATGCAATAGGAATTTTTGGGTTAGGTCAATCCGTTCGCGAGATATGGGAGTTTGAAGCCAAGAAATGGTTGAGAAGGCAAAAAATTTTTCGCAATTCTTCTGCTCCAAACGCTTAACCAGAATGGCCTAGGGAAAAAATACACATACCGTTGTAATCGGGCGAGTTTCTACTTTCAGTTACAATAGGAATTTTTGGGTTAGGTCAATCCGTTCGCGAGATATGGGACTTTGAAGCTAAGAAATGGTTGACAAGATAACAAATTTTTCGTACTTCTGCTGCTCCAATCGCTTAACCAGAATGGCCTAGGGGAAAAATACACGTACCGTTGTAATCGGGCGAGTTTCTACTTTCAGATGCAATAGGAAATTTTGGGTTAGGTCAATCCGTTCGGGAGATATGGGAGTTTGAAGCTAAGAAATGTTTGAGAAGGCAAAAAATTTTTCGCACTTCTGCTGCTCGAAACGCTTAACCAGAATGGCCTAGGGAAAAAATACACATACCTTTGTAATCGGGCGAGTTTCTACTTTCAGATGCAATAGGAATTTTTGGGTTAGGTTAATCCATTCGCGAGATATGGGAGTTTGAAGCCAAGAAATGGTTGAGAAGGCAATAAATTTTTCGCAATTCTGCTGCTCCAAACGCTTAACCAGAATGGGCTAGGGAAGAAATACACATACCGTTGTAATCGGGCGAGTTTCTACTTTCAGATGCAATAGGAATGTTTGGGTGAGGTCAAACCGTTCGCGAGGTATGGGAGTTTGAAGCTAAGAAATGGTTGAGAAGACAAAAAGTTTTTCGCAATTCTGCTGCTCCAAACGCTTAACCAGAAGGGCCTAGGGAAAAAATACACATGCCGTTGTAATCGAGCGAGTTTCTACTTTCAGATGCAATAGGAATTTTTGGGTTAGGTCAATCCGTTCGCGAGATATGGGAGTTTGAAGCCAAGAAATGGTTGAGAAGCCAAAAAATTTTTCGCAATTCTGCTGCTCCAAACGCTTAACCGGAATGGCCTAGGGAAAAAATACACATACCGCCGCAGTCGGGCGGGTTTCTACTTTCAGATGCAATAAGAATTTTTGGGTTAGGTCAATCCGTTCGCGAGATATGGCAGTTTGAAGCCAAGAAATGGTTGAGAAGGCAAAAAATTTTTCGCAATTCTGCTGCTCCAAACGCTTAACCAGAAGGGCCTAGGGAAAAAATACACATGCCGTTGTAATTGGGCGAGTATCTACTTTCAGATGCAATAGGAATTTTTGGGTTAGGTCAATCCGTTCGCGAGATATGGGAGTTTGAAGCCAAGAAATGGTTGAGAAGGCAAACAATTTTTCGCAATTCTGCTGCTCCAAAAGCTTAACCAGAATGGCCTAGGGAAAAAATACACATACCGTTGTAATCGGGCGAGTTTCTACTTTCAGACGCAATAGGAATTTTTGGGTTAGGTCAATCCGTTCGCGAGATATGGGAGTTTGAAGCCAAGAAATGGTTGAGAAGGGAAAAAATTTATCGCAATTCTGCTGCTCCAAACGCTTAACCAGAAGGACCTAGGGAAAAAATACACATGCCGTTGTAATTGGGCGAGTATCTACTTTCAGATGTAATAGGAATTTTTGGGTTAGGTCAATCCGTTCGCGAGATATGGGAGTTTGAAGCCAAGAAATGGTTGAGAAGGCAAACAATTTTTCGCAATTCTGCTGCTCCAAACGCTTAACCAGAATGGCCTAGGGAAAAAATACACATACCTTTGTAATCGGGCGAGTTTCTACTTTCAGATGCAATAGGAATTTCTGGGTTAAGTCAATCCGCTCGCGAGATATGGGAGTGTGAAGCCAAGAAATGATTGAGAAGGCAAAAAATTTTTCGCAATTCTGCTGCTCCAAACGCTTAACCAGAATGGCCTAGGGAAAAAATACGCATACCGTTGTAATTGGGCGAGTTTCTAATTTCAGACGCAGCAGGAATTTTTGGGTTTAGTCCATCCGTTCGCGAGATATGGGACTTTGAAGCTAAGAAATGGTTGAGAAGACAACAAATTTTTCGCATTTCTGCTGCTCCAAACGCTTAACCAGAATGGGCTATGGGAAAAACACACACACCGTTGTAATCGGACGAGTTTCTACTTTCACACGCAACAGGAATTTTTGGGTTAGGTCAATCCGTTCGCGAGATATGGGAGTTTGAAGCCAAGAAATGTTTGAGAAGGCATCAAATTTTTCGCAATTCTGCTGCTCCACACGCTTAACAGGAATGGCCTAGGGAAAAAATACACATACCGCTGTAGTCGGGCGGGTTTCTACTTTCAGATGCAATAGGAATTTTTGGGTTAGGTCAATCCGTTCGCGAGAAATGGCAGTTTGAAGCCAAGAAATGGTTGAGAAGGCAAAAAATTTTTCGCAATTCTGCTGCTCCAAACGCTTAACCAGAATGGCCTAGGGAAAAAATACACATACCGTTGTAATCGGGCGAGTTTCTACTTTCAGATGCAGGAGGAATTTTTGGGTTTGATCAATCCGTTCGCGAGATATGGGACTTTGAAGCTAAGAAATGGTTGAGAAGACAACAAATTTTTCGCAATTCTGCTGCTCCAAACGCTTAACCAGAATGACCTAGGGAAAAAATACACATACCGTTGTAATCGGGCGATTTTCTACTTTCAGACGCAATAGGAATTTTTGGGTTTGGTCAATCCGTTCGCGAGATATGGGAGTTTGAAGCCAAGAAATGGTTGAGAAGGCAAAAAAATTTTTCGCAATTCTGCTGCTCCAAACGCTTAACCAGAATGGCCTAAGGAAAAAATACACATACCGTTGTAATCGGGCGAGTTTCTACTCTCAGATGCAATAGGAAATTTTGGGTTAGGTCAATCCGTTCGCGAGATATGGGAGATTGAATCTAAGAAATGGTTGAGAAGGCAAAAAATTTTTCGCATTTCTGCTGCTCGAAACGCTTAACCAGAATGGCCTAGGGAAAAAGTACACATACCGTTGTAATCGGGCGAGTTTCTACTTTCAGTTACAATAGGAATTTTTGGGTTAGGTCAATCCGTTCGCGAGTTATGGGACTTTGAAGCTAAGAAATGGTTGAGGAGACAACAAATTTTTCGCACTTCTGCTGCTCCAAACGCTTAACCAGAATGTCCTAGGGAAAAAATACCCATACCGTTGTAATCGGACGAGCTTCTACTTTCAGTTACAATAGCAATTTTTGGGTTAGGTCAATCCATTCTCGAGATATGGGACTTTGAAGCTAAGAAATGGTTGACAAGACAACAAATTTTTCGCACTTCTGCTGCTCCAATCGCTTAACCAGAATTGCCTAGGGAAAAAATACACATACCGCTGTAATCGGGCGAGTTTCTACTTTCAGATGCAATAGGAATTTTTGGGTTAGGTCAATCCGTTCGCGAGATATGGGACTTTGAAGCTAAGAAATGGTTGACACGACAACAAATTTTTCGCACTTCAGCAGCTCCAATCGCTTAACCAGAATTGGCTAGGGAAAAAATACACATACCGTTGTAGTCGGGCGAGTTTCTACTTTCAGTTACAATAGGAATTTTTGGGTTAGGTCAATCCGTTCGCGAGTTATGGGACTTTGAAGCTAAGAAATGGTTGAGGAGACAACAAATTTTTCGCACTTCTGCTGCTCCAAACGCTTAACCAGAATGTCCTAGGGAAAAAATGCCCATACCGTTGTAATCGGACGAGCTTCTACTTTCAGTTACAATGGCAATTTTTGGGTTAGGTCAATCCGTTCTCGAGATATGGGACTTTGAAGCTAAGAAATGGTTGGCAAGACAACAAATTTTTCGCACTTCTGCTGCTCCAATCGCTTAACCAGAATTGCCTAGGGAAAAAATACACATACCGCTGTAATCGGGCGAGTTTCTACTTTCAGATGCAATAGGAATTTTATGGTTAGGTCAATCCGTTCGCAAGATATGGGAGATTGAAGCCAAGAAATGGTTGAGAAGGCAAAAAATTTTTCGCAATTCCGCTGCACCAAACGCTTAACCAGAATGGCCTAGGGAAAAAATACACATACCGCTGTAATCGGGCGAGTTTCTACTTTCAGATGCAATAGGAATTTTATGGTTAGGTCAATCCGTTCGCAAGATATGGGAGATTGAAGCCAAGAAATGGTTGAGAAGGCAAAAAATTTTTCGCACTTCTGCTGCTCCAAACGCTTAACCAGAATGTCCTAGGGAAAAAATACCCATACCGTTGTAATCGGACGAGCTTCTACTTTCAGTTACAATAGCAATTTTTGGGTTAGGTCAATCCGTTCTCGAGATATGGGACTTTGAAGCTAAGAAATGGTTGACAAGGCAACAAATTTTTTGCACTTCTGCTGCTCCAATCGCTTAACCAGAATTGCCTAGGGAAAAAATACACATACCGCTGTAATCGGGCGAGTTTCTACTTTCAGATGCAATAGGAATTTCTGGGTTAGGTCAATCCGCTCGCGAGATATGGGAGTGTGAAGCCAAGAAATGTTTGAGAAGGCAAAAAATTTTTCGCAATTCTGCTGCTCCAAACGCTTAACCAGAATGGCCTAGGGAAAAAATGCGCACACCGTTGTAATTGGGCGAGTTTCTACTTTCAGACGCAGCAGGAATTTTTGGGTTTGGTCAACCCGTTCGCGAGATATGGGACTTTGAAGCTAAGAAATGGTTGAGAAGACAACAAATTTTTCGCAATTCTGCTGCTCCAAACGCTTAACCAGAATGGGCTAGGGAAGAAATACACATACCGTTGCAATCGGGCAAGCTTCTACTTTCAGATGCAATAGGAATTTTTGGGTTAGGTCAATCCGTTCGCGAGATATGGGAGTTTGAAGCCAAGAAATGGTTGAGAAGGCAAAAAATTTTTCGCAATTCTTCTGCTCCAAACGCTTAACCAGAATGGCCTAGGGAAAAAATACACATACCGTTGTAATCGGGCGAGTTTCTACTTTCAGTTACAATAGGAATTTTTGGGTTAGGTCAATCCGTTCGCGAGATATGGGACTTTGAAGCTAAGAAATGGTTGACAAGATAACAAATTTTTCGTACTTCTGCTGCTCCAATCGCTTAACCAGAATGGCCTAGGGGAAAAATACACGTACCGTTGTAATCGGGCGAGTTTCTACTTTCAGATGCAATAGGAAATTTTGGGTTAGGTCAATCCGTTCGGGAGATATGGGAGTTTGAAGCTAAGAAATGTTTGAGAAGGCAAAAAATTTTTCGCACTTCTGCTGCTCGAAACGCTTAACCAGAATGGCCTAGGGAAAAAATACACATACCTTTGTAATCGGGCGAGTTTCTACTTTCAGATGCAATAGGAATTTTTGGGTTAGGTTAATCCATTCGCGAGATATGGGAGTTTGAAGCCAAGAAATGGTTGAGAAGGCAATAAATTTTTCGCAATTCTGCTGCTCCAAACGCTTAACCAGAATGGGCTAGGGAAGAAATACACATACCGTTGTAATCGGGCGAGTTTCTACTTTCAGATGCAATAGGAATGTTTGGGTGAGGTCAAACCGTTCGCGAGGTATGGGAGTTTGAAGCTAAGAAATGGTTGAGAAGACAAAAAGTTTTTCGCAATTCTGCTGCTCCAAACGCTTAACCAGAAGGGCCTAGGGAAAAAATACACATGCCGTTGTAATCGAGCGAGTTTCTACTTTCAGATGCAATAGGAATTTTTGGGTTAGGTCAATCCGTTCGCGAGATATGGGAGTTTGAAGCCAAGAAATGGTTGAGAAGCCAAAAAATTTTTCGCAATTCTGCTGCTCCAAACGCTTAACCGGAATGGCCTAGGGAAAAAATACACATACCGCCGCAGTCGGGCGGGTTTCTACTTTCAGATGCAATAAGAATTTTTGGGTTAGGTCAATCCGTTCGCGAGATATGGCAGTTTGAAGCCAAGAAATGGTTGAGAAGGCAAAAAATTTTTCGCAATTCTGCTGCTCCAAACGCTTAACCAGAAGGGCCTAGGGAAAAAATACACATGCCGTTGTAATTGGGCGAGTATCTACTTTCAGATGCAATAGGAATTTTTGGGTTAGGTCAATCCGTTCGCGAGATATGGGAGTTTGAAGCCAAGAAATGGTTGAGAAGGCAAACAATTTTTCGCAATTCTGCTGCTCCAAAAGCTTAACCAGAATGGCCTAGGGAAAAAATACACATACCGTTGTAATCGGGCGAGTTTCTACTTTCAGACGCAATAGGAATTTTTGGGTTAGGTCAATCCGTTCGCGAGATATGGGAGTTTGAAGCCAAGAAATGGTTGAGAAGGGAAAAAATTTATCGCAATTCTGCTGCTCCAAACGCTTAACCAGAAGGACCTAGGGAAAAAATACACATGCCGTTGTAATTGGGCGAGTATCTACTTTCAGATGTAATAGGAATTTTTGGGTTAGGTCAATCCGTTCGCGAGATATGGGAGTTTGAAGCCAAGAAATGGTTGAGAAGGCAAACAATTTTTCGCAATTCTGCTGCTCCAAACGCTTAACCAGAATGGCCTAGGGAAAAAATACACATACCTTTGTAATCGGGCGAGTTTCTACTTTCAGATGCAATAGGAATTTCTGGGTTAAGTCAATCCGCTCGCGAGATATGGGAGTGTGAAGCCAAGAAATGATTGAGAAGGCAAAAAATTTTTCGCAATTCTGCTGCTCCAAACGCTTAACCAGAATGGCCTAGGGAAAAAATACGCATACCGTTGTAATTGGGCGAGTTTCTAATTTCAGACGCAGCAGGAATTTTTGGGTTTAGTCCATCCGTTCGCGAGATATGGGACTTTGAAGCTAAGAAATGGTTGAGAAGACAACAAATTTTTCGCATTTCTGCTGCTCCAAACGCTTAACCAGAATGGGCTATGGGAAAAACACACACACCGTTGTAATCGGACGAGTTTCTACTTTCACACGCAACAGGAATTTTTGGGTTAGGTCAATCCGTTCGCGAGATATGGGAGTTTGAAGCCAAGAAATGTTTGAGAAGGCATCAAATTTTTCGCAATTCTGCTGCTCCACACGCTTAACAGGAATGGCCTAGGGAAAAAATACACATACCGCTGTAGTCGGGCGGGTTTCTACTTTCAGATGCAATAGGAATTTTTGGGTTAGGTCAATCCGTTCGCGAGAAATGGCAGTTTGAAGCCAAGAAATGGTTGAGAAGGCAAAAAATTTTTCGCAATTCTGCTGCTCCAAACGCTTAACCAGAATGGCCTAGGGAAAAAATACACATACCGTTGTAATCGGGCGAGTTTCTACTTTCAGTTACAATAGGAATTTTTGGGTTAGGTCAATCCGTTCGCGAGTTATGGGACTTTGAAGCGAAGAAATGGTTGAGGAGACAACAAATTTTTCGCACTTCTGCTGCTCCAAACGCTTAACCAGAATGTCCTAGGGAAAAAATACCCATACCGTTGTAATCGGACGAGCTTCTACTTTCAGTTACAATAGCAATTTTTGGGTTAGGTCAATCCATTCTCGAGATATGGGACTTTGAAGCTAAGAAATGGTTGACAAGACAACAAATTTTTCGCACTTCTGCTGCTCCAATCGCTTAACCAGAATTGCCTAGGGAAAAAATACACATATCGCTGTAATCGGGCGAGTTTCTACTTTCAGATGCAATAGGAATTTTATCGTTAGGTCAATCCGTTCGCAAGATATGGGAGATTGAAGCCAAGAAATGGTTGAGAAGGCAAAAAATTTTTCGCAATTCTGCTGCTCCAAACGCTTAACCAGAATGGCCTAGGGAAAAAATACACATACCGTTGTAATCGGGCGAGTTTCTACTTTCAGATGCAGGAGGAATTTTTGGGTTTGATCAATCCGTTCGCGAGATATGGGACTTTGAAGCTAAGAAATGGTTGAGAAGACAACAAATTTTTCGCAATTCTGCTGCTCCAAACGCTTAACCAGAATGACCTAGGGAAAAAATACACATACCGTTGTAATCGGGCGATTTTCTACTTTCAGACGCAATAGGAATTTTTGGGTTTGGTCAATCCGTTCGCGAGATATGGGAGTTTGAAGCCAAGAAATGGTTGAGAAGGCAAAAAAATTTTTCGCAATTCTGCTGCTCCAAACGCTTAACCAGAATGGCCTAAGGAAAAAATACACATACCGTTGTAATCGGGCGAGTTTCTACTCTCAGATGCAATAGGAAATTTTGGGTTAGGTCAATCCGTTCGCGAGATATGGGAGTTTGAAGCTAAGAAATGGTTGAGAAGGCAAAAAATTTTTCGCACTTCTGCTGCTCGAAACGCTTAACCAGAATGGCCTAGGGAAAAAATACACATACCGTTGTAATCGGGCGAGTTTCTACTTTCAGTTACAATAGGAATTTTTGGGTTAGGTCAATCCGTTCGCGAGTTATGGGACTTTGAAGCTAAGAAATGGTTGAGGAGACAACAAATTTTTCGCACTTCTGCTGCTCCAAACGCTTAACCAGAATGTCCTAGGGAAAAAATACCCATACCGTTGTAATCGGACGAGCTTCTACTTTCAGTTACAATAGCAATTTTTGGGTTAGGTCAATCCGTTCTCGAGATATGGGACTTTGAAGCTAAGAAATGGTTGACAAGACAACAAATTTTTCGCACTTCTGCTGCTCCAATCGCTTAACCAGAATTGCCTAGGGAAAAAATACACATACCGCTGTAATCGGGCGAGTTTCTACTTTCAGATGCAATAGGAATTTTATGGTTAGGTCAATCCGTTCGCAAGATATGGGAGATTGAAGCCAAGAAATGGTTGAGAAGGCAAAAAATTTTTCGCAATTCCGCTGCACCAAACGCTTAACCAGAATGGCCTAGGGAAAAAACTCACATACCGTTGTAATCGGGCGAGTTTCTAATTTCAGACGCAACAGGAATTTTTGGGTTAGGTCAATCCGTTCGCGAGTTATGGGACTTTGAAGCTAAGAAATGGTTCAGGAGACAACAAATTTTTCGCACTTCTGCTGCTCCAAACGCTTAACCAGAATGGGCTAGGGAAGAAATACACATACCGTTGTAATCGGGCGAGTTTCTACTTTCAGATGCAATAGGAATGTTTGGGTGAGGTCAAACCGTTCGCGAGGTATGGGAGTTTGAACCTAAGAAATGGTTGAGAAGACAACAAGTTTTTCGCACTTCTGCTGCTCCAAACGCTTAACCAGTAGGGCCTAGGGAAAAAATACACATGCCGTTGTAATCGGGCGAGTTTCTACTTTCAGATGCAATAGGAATTTTTGGGTTAGGTCAATCCGTTCGCGAGATATGGGAGTTTGAAGCCAAGAAATGGTTGAGAAGGCAAAAAATTTTTCGCAATTCTGCTGCTCCAAACGCTTAACCAGAATGGCCTAGGGAAGAAATACACATACCGTTGTAATCGGGCGAGTTTCTACTTTCAGATGCAATAGGAAATTTTGGGTTAGGTCAATCCGTTCGCGAGATATGGGAGTTTGAAGCTAAGAAATGTTTGAGAAGGCAAAAAATTTTTCGCACTTCTGCTGCTCGAAACGCTTAACCAGAATGGCCTAGGGAAAAAATACACATACCTTTGTAATCGGGCGAGTTTCTACTTTCAGATGCAATAGGAATTTTTGGGTTAGGTTAATCCGTTCGCGAGATATGGGAGTTTGAAGCCAAGAAATGGTTGAGAAGGCAATAAATTTTTCGCAATTCTGCTGCTCCAAACGCTTAACCAGAATGGGCTAGGGAAGAAATACACATACCGTTGTAATCGGGCGAGTTTCTACTTTCAGATGCAATAGGAATGTTTGGGTGAGGTCAAACCGTTCGCGAGGTATGGGAGTTTGAAGCTAAGAAATGGTTGAGAAGACAAAAAGTTTTTCGCAATTCTGCTGCTCCAAACGCTTAACCAGAAGGGCCTAGGGAAAAAATACACATGCCGTTGTAATCGAGCGAGTTTCTACTTTCAGATGCAATAGGAATTTTTGGGTTAGGTCAATCCGTTCGCGAGATATGGGAGTTTGAAGCCAAGAAATGGTTGAGAAGGCAAACAATTTTTCGCAATTCTGCTGCTCCAAACGCTTAACCAGAATGGCCTAGGGAAAAAATACACATACCGTTGTAATCGGGCGAGTTTCTACTTTCAGACGCAATAGGAATTTTTGGGTTAGGTCAATCCGTTCGCGAGATATGGGAGTTTGAAGCCAAGAAATGGTTGAGAAGGGAAAAAATTTTTCGCAATTCTGCTGCTCCAAACGCTTAACCAGAAGGGCCTAGGGAAAAAATACACATGCCGTTGTAATTGGGCGAGTATCTACTTTCAGATGTAATAGGAATTTTTGGGTTAGGTCAATCCGTTCGCGAGATATGGGAGTTTGAAGCCAAGAAATGGTTGAGAAGGCAAACAATTTTTCGCAATTCTGCTGCTCCAAACGCTTAACCAGAATGGCCTAGGGAAAAAATACACATACCTTTGTAATCGGGCGAGTTTCTACTTTCAGATGCAATAGGAATTTCTGGGTTAAGTCAATCCGCTCGCGAGATATGGGAGTGTGAAGCCAAGAAATGGTTGAGAAGGCAAAAAATTTTTCGCAATTCTGCTGCTCCAAACGCTTAACCAGAATGGCCTAGGGAAAAAATACGCATACCGTTGTAATTGGGCGAGTTTCTAATTTCAGACGCAGCAGGAATTTTTGGGTTTAGTCCATCCGTTCGCGAGATATGGGACTTTGAAGCTAAGAAATGGTTGAGAAGACAACAAATTTTTCGCATTTCTGCTGCTCCAAACGCTTAACCAGAATGGGCTATGGGAAAAATACACACACCGTTGTAATCGGACGAGTTTCTACTTTCACACGCAACAGGAATTTTTGGGTTAGGTCAATCCGTTCGCGAGATATGGGAGTTTGAAGCCAAGAAATGTTTGAGAAGGCATCAAATTTTTCGCAATTCTGCTGCTCCAAACGCTTAACAGGAATGGCCTAGGGAAAAAATACACATACCGCTGTAGTCGGGCGGGTTTCTACTTTCAGATGCAATAGGAATTTTTGGGTTAGGTCAATCCGTTCGCGAGAAATGGCAGTTTGAAGCCAAGAAATGGTTGAGAAGGCAAAAAATTTTTCGCAATTCTGCTGCTCCAAACGCTTAACCAGAATGGCCTAGGGAAAAAATACACATACCGTTGTAATCGGGCGAGTTTCTACTTTCAGATGCAGGAGGAATTTTTGGGTTTGATCAATCCGTTCGCGAGATATGGGACTTTGAAGCTAAGAAATGTTCGAGAAGACAACAAATTTTTCGCAATTCTGCTGCTCCAAACGCTTAACCAGAATGACCTAGGGAAAAAATACACATACCGTTGTAATCGGGCGATTTTCTACTTTCAGACGCAATAGGAATTTTTGGGTTTGGTCAATCCGTTCGCGAGATATGGGAGTTTGAAGCCAAGAAATGGTTGAGAAGGCAAAAAAATTTTTCGCAATTCTGCTGCTCCAAACGCTTAACCAGAATGGCCTAAGGAAAAAATACACATACCGTTGTAATCGGGCGAGTTTCTACTCTCAGATGCAATAGGAAATTTTGGGTTAGGTCAATCCGTTCGCGAGATATGGGAGTTTGAAGCTAAGAAATGGTTGAGAAGGCAAAAAATTTTTCGCACTTCTGCTGCTCGAAACGCTTAACCAGAATGGCCTAGGGAAAAAATATACATACCTTTGTAATCAGGCGAGTTTCTACTTTCAGATGCGATAGGAATTTTTGGGTTAGGTCAATCCGTTCGCGAGATATGGGAGTTTGAAGCCAAGAAATGGTTGAGAAGGCAAACAATTTTTCGCAATTCTGCTGCTCCAAACGCTTAACCAGAATGGCCTAGGGAAAAAATACACATACCTTTGTAATCGGGCGAGTTTCTACTTTCAGATGCAATAGGAATTTCTGGGTTAAGTCACTCCGCTCGCGAGATATGGGAGTGTGAAGCCAAGAAATGATTGAGAAGGCAAAAAATTTTTCGCAATTCTGCTGCTCCAAACGCTTAACCAGAATGGCCTAGGGAAAAAATACGCATACCGTTGTAATTGGGCGAGTTTCTAATTTCAGACGCAGCAGGAATTTTTGGGTTTAGTCCATCCGTTCGCGAGATATGGGACTTTGAAGCTAAGAAATGGTTGAGAAGACAACAAATTTTTCGCATTTCTGCTGCTCCAAACGCTTAACCAGAATGGGCTATGGGAAAAATACACACACCGTTGTAATCGGACGAGTTTCTACTTTCACACGCAACAGGAATTTTTGGGTTAGGTCAATCCGTTCGCGAGATATGGGAGTTTGAAGCCAAGAAATGTTTGAGAAGGCATCAAATTTTTCGCAATTCTGCTGCTCCAAACGCTTAACAGGAATGGCCTAGGGAAAAAATACACATACCGCTGTAGTCGGGCGGGTTTCTACTTTCAGATGCAATAGGAATTTTTGGGTTAGGTCAATCCGTTCGCGAGAAATGGCAGTTTGAAGCCAAGAAATGGTTGAGAAGGCAAAAAATTTTTCGCAATTCTGCTGCTCAAAACGCTTAACCAGAATGGCCTAGGGAAAAAATACACATACCGTTGTAATCGGGCGAGTTTCTACTTTCAGATGCAGGAGGAATTTTTGGGTTTGATCAATCCGTTCGCGAGATATGGGAGTGTGAAGCCAAGAAATGTTTGAGAAGGCATCAAATTTTTCGCAATTCTGCTGCTCCAAACGCTTAACAGGAATGGCCTAGGGAAAAAATACACATACCGTTGTAATCGGGCGAGTTTCTACTCTCAGATGCAATAGGAAATTTTGGGTTAGGTCAATCCGTTCGCGAGATATGGGAGTTTGAAGCTAAGAAATGGTTGAGAAGGCAAAAAATTTTTCGCACTTCTGCTGCTCGAAACGCTTAACCAGAATGGCCTAGGGAAAAAATACACATACCTTTGTAATCAGGCGAGTTTCTACTTTCAGATGCAATAGGAATTTTTGGGTTAGGTCAATCCGTTCGCGAGATATGGGAGTTTGAAGCCAAGAAATGGTTGAGAAGGCAAACAATTTTTCGCAATTCTGCTGCTCCAAACGCTTAACCAGAATGGCCTAGGGAAAAAATACACATACCTTTGTAATCGGGCGAGTTTCTACTTTCAGATGCAATAGGAATTTCTGGGTTAAGTCAATCCGCTCGCGAGATATGGGAGTGTGAAGCCAAGAAATGATTGAGAAGGCAAAAAATTTTTCGCAATTCTGCTGCTCCAAACGCTTAACCAGAATGGCCTAGGGAAAAAATACGCATACCGTTGTAATTGGGCGAGTTTCTAATTTCAGACGCAGCAGGAATTTTTGGGTTTAGTCCATCCGTTCGCGAGATATGGGACTTTGAAGCTAAGAAATGGTTGAGAAGACAACAAATTTTTCGCATTTCTGCTGCTCCAAACGCTTAACCAGAATGGGCTATGGGAAAAATACACACACCGTTGTAATCGGACGAGTTTCTACTTTCACACGCAACAGGAATTTTTGGGTTAGGTCAATCCGTTCGCGAGATATGGGAGTTTGAAGCCAAGAAATGTTTGAGAAGGCATCAAATTTTTCGCAATTCTGCTGCTCCAAACGCTTAACAGGAATGGCCTAGGGAAAAAATACACATACCGCTGTAGTCGGGGGGTTTCTACTTTCAGATGCAATAGGAATTTTTGGGTTAGGTCAATCCGTTCGCGAGAAATGGCAGTTTGAAGCCAAGAAATGGTTGAGAAGGCAAAAAATTTTTCGCAATTCTGCTGCTCCAAACGCTTAACCAGAATGGCCAAGGGAAAAAATACACATACCGTTGTAATCGGGCGAGTTTCTACTTTCAGATGCAGGAGGAATTTTTGGGTTTGATCAATCCGTTCGCGAGATATGGGACTTTGAAGCTAAGAAATGGTTGAGAAGACAACAAATTTTTCGCAATTCTGCTGCTCCAAACGCTTAACCAGAATGGCCTAGGGAAAAAATACACATACCTTTGTAATCGGGCGAGTTTCTACTTTCAGATGCAAAAGGAATTTCTGGGTTAGGTCAATCCGTTCGCGAGATATGGCAGTTTGAAGCCAAGAAATGGTTGAGAAGGCAAAAAATTTTTCGCATTTCTTCTGCTCCAAACGCTTAACCAGAATGGGCTAGAGAAAAAATACAAATACCGTTGTAATCGGGCGAGTTTCTACTCTCAGATGCAATAGGAAATTTTGGGTTAGGTCAATCCGTTCGCGAGATATGGGAGTTTGAAGCTAAGAAATGGTTGAGAAGGCAAAAAATTTTTCGCACTTCTGCTGCTCGAAACGCTTAACCAGAATGGCCTAGGGAAAAAATACACATACCTTTGTAATCAGGCGAGTTTCTACTTTCAGATGCAATAGGAATTTTTGGGTTAGGTCAATCCGTTCGCGAGATATGGGAGTTTGAAGCCAAGAAATGTTTGAGAAGGCATCAAATTTTTCGCAATTCTGCTGCTCCAAACGCTTAACAGGAATGGCCTAGGGAAAAAATACACATACCGCTGTAGTCGGGGGGTTTCTACTTTCAGATGCAATAGGAATTTTTGGGTTAGGTCAATCCGTTCGCGAGAAATGGCAGTTTGAAGCCAAGAAATGGTTGAGAAGGCAAAAAATTTTTCGCAATTCTGCTGCTCCAAACGCTTAACCAGAATGGCCAAGGGAAAAAATACACATACCGTTGTAATCGGGCGAGTTTCTACTTTCAGATGCAGGAGGAATTTTTGGGTTTGATCAATCCGTTCGCGAGATATGGGACTTTGAAGCTAAGAAATGGTTGAGAAGACAACAAATTTTTCGCAATTCTGCTGCTCCAAACGCTTAACCAGAATGGCCTAGGGAAAAAATACACATACCTTTGTAATCGGGCGAGTTTCTACTTTCAGATGCAAAAGGAATTTCTGGGTTAGGTCAATCCGCTCGCGAGATATGGGAGTGTGAAGCCAAGAAATGGTTGAGAAGGCAACAAATTTTTCGCAATTCTGCTGCTCCAAACGCTTAACAGGATTGGCCTAGGGAAAAAATACACATACCGCTGTAGTCAGGCGGGTTTCTACTTTCAGATGCAATAGGAATTTTTGGGTTAGGTCAATCCGTTCGCGAGATATGGCAGTTTGAAGCCAAGAAATGGTTGAGAAGGCAAAAAATTTTTCGCATTTCTTCTGCTCCAAACGCTTAACCAGAATGGGCTAGAGAAAAAATACAAATACCGTTGTAATCGGGCGAGTTTCTACTCTCAGATGCAATAGGAAATTTTGGGTTAGGTCAATCCGTTCGCGAGATATGGGAGTTTGAAGCTAAGAAATGGTTGAGAAGGCAAAAAATTTTTCGCACTTCTGCTGCTCGAAACGCTTAACCAGAATGGCCTAGGGAAAAAATACACATACCTTTGTAATCAGGCGAGTTTCTACTTTCAGATGCAATAGGAATTTTTGGGTTAGGTCAATCCGTTCGCGAGATATGGGAGTTTGAAGCCAAGAAATGGTTGAGAAGGCAAACAATTTTTCGCAATTCTGCTGCTCCAAACGCTTAACCAGAATGGCCTAGGGAAAAAATACACATACCTTTGTAATCGGGCGAGTTTCTACTTTCAGATGCAATAGGAATTTCTGGGTTAAGTCAATCCGCTCGCGAGATATGGGAGTGTGAAGCCAAGAAATGATTGAGAAGGCAAAAAATTTTTCGCAATTCTGCTGCTCCAAACGCTTAACCAGAATGGCCTAGGGAAAAAATACGCATACCGTTGTAATTGGGCGAGTTTCTAATTTCAGACGCAGCAGGAATTTTTGGGTTTAGTCCATCCGTTCGCGAGATATGGGACTTTGAAGCTAAGAAATGGTTGAGAAGACAACAAATTTTTCGCATTTCTGCTGCTCCAAACGCTTAACCAGAATGGGCTATGGGAAAAATACACACACCGTTGTAATCGGACGAGTTTCTACTTTCACACGCAACAGGAATTTTTGGGTTAGGTCAATCCGTTCGCGAGATATGGGAGTTTGAAGCCAAGAAATGTTTGAGAAGGCATCAAATTTTTCGCAATTCTGCTGCTCCAAACGCTTAACAGGAATGGCCTAGGGAAAAAATACACATACCGCTGTAGTCGGGGGGTTTCTACTTTCAGATGCAATAGGAATTTTTGGGTTAGGTCAATCCGTTCGCGAGAAATGGCAGTTTGAAGCCAAGAAATGGTTGAGAAGGCAAAAAATTTTTCACAATTCTGCTGCTCCAAACGCTTAACCAGAATGGCCTAGGGAAAAAATACACATACCGTTGTAATCGGGCGAGTTTCTACTTTCAGATGCAGGAGGAATTTTTGGGTTTGATCAATCCGTTCGCGAGATATGGGACTTTGAAGCTAAGAAATGGTTGAGAAGACAACAAATTTTTCGCAATTCTGCTGCTCCAAACGCTTAACCAGAATGGCCTAGGGAAAAAATACACATACCTTTGTAATCGGGCGAGTTTCTACTTTCAGATGCAAAAGGAATTTCTGGGTTAGGTCAATCCGCTCGCGAGATATGGGAGTGTGAAGCCAAGAAATGGTTGAGAAGGCAACAAATTTTTCGCAATTCTGCTGCTCCAAACGCTTAACAGGATTGGCCTAGGGAAAAAATACACATACCGCTGTAGTCAGGCGGGTTTCTACTTTCAGATGCAATAGGAATTTTTGGGTTAGGTCAATCCGTTCGCGAGATATGGCAGTTTGAAGCCAAGAAATGGTTGAGAAGGCAAAAAATTTTTCGCATTTCTTCTGCTCCAAACGCTTAACCAGAATGGGCTAGAGAAAAAATACAAATACCGTTGTAATCGAGCGAGTTTCTACTTTCAGTCGCAACAGGAATTTTTGGGTTATGTCAATCCGTTCGCGAATTATGGGAGTTTGAAGCCAAGAAATGGTTGAGAAGGCAAAAAATTTTTCGCAATTCCGCTGCTCCAAACGCTTAACCAGAATGGCCTAGGGAAAAAACAAACATACCGTTGTAATCGGGCGAGTTTCTACTTTCAGACGCAATAGGAATTTTTGGGTTAGGTCAATCCGTTCGCGAGATATGGGAGTTTGAAGCTAAGAAATGGTTGAGAAGGCAAAAAATTTTTGGCAATTCGGCTGCTCGAAACGCTTAACCAGAATGGCCTAGGGAAAAGATACACATACAGTTGTAATCGGGCGAGATTCTACTTTCAGATGCAATAGGAATTTTTGGGTTAGGTCAATCCGTTCGCGAGATATGGGAGTTTGAAGCTAAGAAATGGTTAAGAAGACAACAAATTTTTCGCACATCAGCTGCTCCAAACGCTTAACCAGAATGGCCTAGGGAAAAAATACACATACCGTTGTAATCGGGCGAGTTTCTACTTTCAGTCGCAACAGGAATTTTTGGGTTATGTCAATCCGTTCGCGAATTATGGGAGTTTGAAGCCAAGAAATGGTTGAGAAGGCAAAAAATTTTTCGCAATTCTGCTGCTCCAAACGCTTAACCAGAATGGCCTAGGGAAAAAACAAACATACCGTTGTAATCGGGCGAGTTTCTACTTTCAGACGCAATAGGAATTTTTGGGTTAGGTCAATCCGGTGGCGAGATATGGGAGTTTGAAGCCAAGAAATGGTTGAGAAGGGAAAAAATTTTTCGCAATTCTGCTGCTCCAAACGCTTAACCAGAATGGCCTAGGGAAAAAATACACATACCGTTGTAATCGGGCGAGTTTCTACTTTCAGTCGCAATAGGAATTTTTGGGTTAGGTCAATCCGTTCGCGAGATATGGGAGTTTGAAGCCAAGAAATGGTTGAGAAGGGAAAAAATTTTTCGCAATTCTGCTGCTCCAAACGTTTAACCAGAATGGCCTAGGGAAAAAATACACAAACGGTTGTAATCGGGCGAGCTTCTACTTTGAGATGCAATAGGAATTTTTGGGTAAGGTCAATCCGTTCGCGAGATATGGGAGTTTGAAACCAAGAAAAGGTTGAGAAGGCAACAAATTGTTCGCACTTCTGCTGCTCCAAACGCTTAACCAGAATGTCCTAGGGAAAAAATACACATGCCGTTGTAATCGGGCGAGATTCTACTTTCAGATGCAATAGGAATTTTTGGGTTAGGTCAATCCGTTCGCGAGATATGGGAGTTTGAAGCTAAGAAATGGTTGAGAAGACAACAAATTTTTCGCACATCAGCTGCTCCAAACGCTTAACCAGAATGGCCTAGGGAAAAGATACACATACCGTTGTAATCGGGCGAGATTCTACTTTCAGATGCAATAGGAATTTTTGGGTTAGGTCAATCCGTTCGCGAGATATGGGAGTTTGAAGCTAAGAAATGGTTGAGAAGGCAAAAAATTTTTGGCAATTCGGCTGCTCGAAACGCTTAACCAGAATGGCCTAGGGAAAAAATACACATACCGTTGTAATCGGGCGAGTTTCTACTTTCAGTCGCAACAGGAATTTTTGGGTTATGTCAATCCGTTCGCGAATTATGGGCGTTTGAAGCCAAGAAATGGTTGAGAAGGCAAAAAATTTTTCGCAATTCTGCTGCTCCAAACGCTTAACCAGAATGGCCTAGGGAAAAAATGCACATAGCGTTGTAATCGGGCGAGTTTCTACTTTCAGACGCAATAGGAATTTTTGGGTTAGGTCAATCCGGTGGCGAGATATGGGAGTTTGAAGCCAAGAAATGGTTGAGAAGGGAAAAAATTTTTCGCAATTCTGCTGCTCCAAACGCTTAACCAGAATGGCCTAGGGAAAAAATACACATACCGTTGTAATCGGGCGAGTTTCTACTTTCAGTCGCAACAGGAATTTTTGGGTTATGTCAATCCGTTCGCGAGATATGGGAGTTTGAAGCCAAGAAATGGTTGAGAAGGGAAGAAATTTTTCGCAATTCTGCTGCTCCAAACGCTTAACCAGAATGGCCTAGCGAAAAAATACATATACGGTTGTAATCGGGCGAGCTTCTACTTTCAGATGCAATAGGAATTTTTGGGTAAGGTCAATCCGTTCGCGAGATATGGGAGTTTGAAGCCAAGAAATGGTTGAGAAGGCAAAAAATTTTTCGCACTTCTGCTGCTCCAAACGTTTAACCAGAATGGCCTAGGGAAAAAATATACATACCGTTGTAATCGGGCGAGATTCTACTTTCAGATTCAATAGGAATTTTTGGGTTAGGTCAATCCGTTCGCGAGATATGGGTGTTTGAAGCTAAGAAATGGTTGAGAAGGCAAAAAATTTTTGGCAATTCGGCTGCTCGAAACGCTTAACCAGAATGGCCTAGGGAAAAAATACACATACGGTTGTAATCGGGCGAGCTTCTTCTTTCAGATGCAATAGGAATTTTTGGGTAAGGTCAATCCGTTCGCGACATATGGGAGTTTGAAGCCAAGAAATGGTTGAGAAGGCAAAAAATTTTTCGCACTTCTGCTGCTCCAAACGTTTAACCAGAATGCCCTAGGGAAAAAATACACATACCGTTGTAATCGGGCGAGATTCTACTTTCAGATGAAATAGGAATTTTTGGGTTAGGTCAATCCGTTCGCGAGATATGGCAGTTTGAAACTAAGAAATGGTTGAGAAGGCAAAAAATTTTTCGCAATTCTGCTGCTCCAAACGCTTAACCAGAATGGCCTAGGAAAAAAATGCACATACCGTTGTAATCGGGCGAGTTTCTACTTTCAGACGCAATAGGAGTTTTTGGGTTAGGTCAATCCGTTCGCGAGATATGGGAGTTTGAAGCCAAGAAATGGTTGAGAAGGCATAAAATTTTTCGCAATTCTGCTGCTCCAAACGCTTAACCAGAATGGCCTAGGGAAAAAATGCACATACCGTTGTAATCGGGCGAGTTTCTACTTTCAGACGCAATAGGAGTTTTTGGGTTAGGTCAATCCGTTCGCGAGATATGGGAGTTTGAAGCCAAGAAATGGTTGAGAAGGGAAAAAATTTTTCGCAATTCTGCTGCTCCAAACGCTTAACCAGAATGGCCTAGGGAAAAAATACACATACCGTTGTAATCGGGCGAGCTTCTACTTTCAGATGCCATAGGAATTTTTGGGTTAGGTCAATCCGTTCGCGAGATATGGGAGTTTGAAGCCAAGAAATGGTTGAGAAGGCAAAAAATTTTTCGCACTTCTGCTGCACCAAACGCTTAACCAGAATGGCCTAGGGAAAAAATATACATACCGTTGTAATCGGGCGAGATTCTACTTTCAGATGCAATAGGAATTTTTGGGTTAGGTCAATCCGTTCGCGAGATATGGGTGTTTGAAGCTAAGAAATGGTTGAGAAGGCAAAAAATTTTTGGCAATTCGGCTGCTCGAAACGCTTAACCAGAATGGCCTAGGGAAAAAATACACATACGGTTGTAATCGGGCGAGCTTCTACTTTCAGATGCAATAGGAATTTTTGGGTAAGGTCAATCCGCTCGCGACATATGGGAGTGTGAAGCCAAGAAATGGTTGAGAAGGCAAAAAATTTTTCGCACTTCTGCTGCTCCAAACGTTTAACCAGAATGCCCTAGGGAAAAAATACACATAGCGTTGTAATCGGGCGAGATTCTACTTTCAGATGAAATAGGAATTTTTGGGTAAGGTCAATCCGTTCGCGAGATATGGGAGTTTGAAGCCAAGAAATGGTTGAGAAGGCAACAAATTGTTCGCACTTCTGCTGCTCCAAACGCTTAACCAGAATGTCCTAGGGAAAAAATACACATGCCGTTGTAATCGGGCGAGATTCTACTTTCAGATGCAATAGGAACTTTTGGGTTAGGTCAATCCGTTCGCGAGATATGGGAGTTTGAAGCTAAGAAATGGTTGAGAAGACAACAAATTTTTCGCACATCAGCTGCTCCAAACGCTTAACCAGAATGGCCTAGGGAAAAAATACACATACCGTTGTAATCGGGCGAGTTTCAACTTTCAGTCGCAACAGGAATTTTTGGGTTATGTCAATCCGTTCGCGAATTATGGGAGTTTGAAGCCAAGAAATGGTTGAGAAGGCAGAAAATTTTTCGCAATTCTGCTGCTCCAAACGCTTAACCAGAATGGCCTAGGGAAAAAACAAACATACCGTTGTAATCGGGCGAGTTTCTACTTTCAGACGCAATAGGAATTTTTGGGTTAGGTCAATCCGTTCGCGAGATATGGGAGTTTGAATCCAAGAAATGGTTGAGAAGGGAAAAATTTTTCGCAATTCTGCTGCTCCAAACGCTTAACCAGAATTGCCTAGGGAAAAAATACACATACCGTTGTAATCGGGCGAGTTTCTACTTTCAGTCGCAACAGGAATTTTTGGGTTATGTCAATCCGTTCGCGAATTATGGGAGTTTGAAGCCAAGAAATGGTTGAGAAGGCAAAAAATTTTTCGCAATTCTGCTGCTCCAAACGCTTAACCAGAATGGCCTAGGGAAAAAATGCACATACCGTTGTAATCGGGCGGGTTTCTACTTTCAGACGCAATAGGAATTTTTGGGTTAGGTCAATCCGTTCGCGAGATATGGGAGTTTGAAGCTAAGAAATGGTTGAGAAGGCAAAAAATTTTTGGCAATTCGGCTGCTCGAAACGCTTAACCAGAATGGCCTAGGGAAAAGATACACATACCGTTGTAATCGGGCGAGATTCTACTTTCAGATGCAATAGGAATTTTTGGGTTAGGTCAATCCGTTCGCGAGATATGGGAGTTTGAAGCTAAGAAATGGTTGAGAAGGCAAAAAATTTTTGGCAATTCGGCTGCTCGAAACGCTTAACCAGAATGGCCTAGGGAAAAAATACACATACCGTTGTAATCGGGCGAGTTTCTACTTTCAGTCGCAACAGGAATTTTTGGGTTATGTCAATCCGTTCGCGAATTATGGGCGTTTGAAACCAAGAAATGGTTGAGAAGGCAAAAAATTTTTCGCAATTCTGCTGCTCCAAACGCTTAACCAGAATGGCCTAGGGAAAAAATGCACATACCGTTGTAATCGGGCGAGTTTCTACTTTCAGACGCAATAGGAGTTTTTGGGTTAGGTGAATCCGTTCGCGAGATATGGGAGTTTGAAGCCAAGAAATGGTTGAGAAGGGAAAAAATTTTTCGCAATTCTGCTGCTCCAAACGTTTAACCAGAATGGCCTAGGGAAAAAATACACATACCGTTGTAATCGGGCGAGATTCTACTTTCAGACGCAATAGGAGTTTTTGGGTTAGGTCAATCCGTTCGCGAGATATGGGAGTTTGAAGCCAAGAAATGGTTGAGAAGGGAAAAAATTTTTCGCAATTCTGCTGCTCCAAATGCTTAACCAGAATGGCCTAGGGAAAAAATACACATACCGTTGTAATCGGGCGAGTTTCTACTTTCAGTCGCAACAGGAATTTTTGGGTTATGTCAATCCGTTCGCGAATTATGGGAGTTTGAAGCCAAGAAATGGTTGAGAAGGCAAAAAATTTTTCGCAATTTTGCTGCTCCAAACGCTTAACCAGAATGGCCTAGGGAAAAAATAAACATACCGTTGTAATCGGGCGAGTTTCTACTTTCAGACGCAATAGGAATTTTTGGGTTAGGTCAATCCGTTCGCGAGATATGGGAGTTTGAAGCCAAGAAATGGTTGAGAAGGGAAAAAATTTTTCGCAATTCTGCTGCTCCAAACGCTTAACCAGAATGGCCTAGGGAAAAAATATACATACCGTTGTAATCGGGCGAGATTCTACTTTCAGATGCAATAGGAATTTTTGGGTTGGGTCAATCCGTTCGCGAGATATGGGTGTTTGAAGCTAAGAAATGGTTGAGAAGGCAAAAAATTTTAGGCAATTCGGCTGCTCGAAACGCTTAACCAGAATGGCCTAGGGAAAAAATACACATACGGTTGTAATCGGGCGAGTTTCTACTTTCAGTCGCAACAGGAATTTTTGGGTTATGTCAATCCGTTCGCGAATTATGGGAGTTTGAAGCCAAGAAATGGTTGAGAAGGGAAAAAATTTTTCGCAATTCTGCTGCTCCAAACGCTTAACCAGAAGGGCCTAGGGAAAAAATACACATGCCGTTGTAATTGGGCGAGTATCTACTTTCAGATGTAATAGGAATTTTTGGGTTAGGTCAATCCGTTCGCGAGATATGGGAGTTTGAAGCCAAGAAATGGTTGAGAAGGCAAACAATTTTTCGCAATTCTGCTGCTCCAAACGCTTAACCAGAATGGCCTAGGGAAAAAATACGCATACCGTTGTAATTGGGTGAGTTTCTAATTTCAGACGCAGCAGGAATTTTTGGGTTTAGTCCATCCGTTCGCGAGATATGGGACTTTGAAGCTAAGAAATGGTTGAGAAGACAACAAATTTTTCGCATTTCTGCTGCTCCAAACGCTTAACCAGAATGGGCTATGGGAAAAATACACACACCGTTGTAATCGGACGAGTTTCTACTTTCACACGCAACAGGAATTTTTGGGTTAGGTCAATCCGTTCGCGAGATATGGGAGTTTGAAGCCAAGAAATGTTTGAGAAGGCATCAAATTTTTCGCAATTCTGCTGCTCCAAACGCTTAACAGGAATGGCCTAGGGAAAAAATACACATACCGCTGTAGTCGGGCGGGTTTCTACTTTCAGATGCAATAGGAATTTTTGGGTTAGGTCAATCCGTTCGCGAGAAATGGCAGTTTGAAGCCAAGAAATGGTTGAGAAGGCAAAAAATTTTTCGCAATTCTGCTGCTCCAAACGCTTAACCAGAATGGCCTAGGGAAAAAATACACATACCGTTGTAATCGGGCGAGTTTCTACTTTCAGATGCAGGAGGAATTTTTGGGTTTGATCAATCCGTTCGCGAGATATGGGACTTTGAAGCTAAGAAATGGTCGAGAAGACAACAAATTTTTCGCAATTCTGCTGCTCCAAACGCTTAACCAGAATGACCTAGGGAAAAAATACACATACCGTTGTAATCGGGCGATTTTCTACTTTCAGACGCAATAGGAATTTTTGGGTTTGGTCAATCCGTTCGCGAGATATGGGAGTTTGAAGCCAAGAAATGGTTGAGAAGGCAAAAAAATTTTTCGCAATTCTGCTGCTCCAAACGCTTAACCAGAATGGCCTAAGGAAAAAATACACATACCGTTGTAATCGGGCGAGTTTCTACTCTCAGATGCAATAGGAAATTTTGGGTTAGGTCAATCCGTTCGCGAGATATGGGAGTTTGAAGCTAAGAAATGGTTGAGAAGGCAAAAAATTTTTCGCACTTCTGCTGCTCGAAACGCTTAACCAGAATGGCCTAGGGAAAAAATATACATACCTTTGTAATCAGGCGAGTTTCTACTTTCAGATGCGATAGGAATTTTTGGGTTAGGTCAATCCGTTCGCGAGATATGGGAGTTTGAAGCCAAGAAATGGTTGAGAAGGCAAACAATTTTTCGCAATTCTGCTGCTCCAAACGCTTAACCAGAATGGCCTAGGGAAAAAATACACATACCTTTGTAATCGGGCGAGTTTCTACTTTCAGATGCAATAGGAATTTCTGGGTTAAGTCACTCCGCTCGCGAGATATGGGAGTGTGAAGCCAAGAAATGATTGAGAAGGCAAAAAATTTTTCGCAATTCTGCTGCTCCAAACGCTTAACCAGTATGGCCTAGGGAAAAAATACGCATACCGTTGTAATTGGGCGAGTTTCTAATTTCAGACGCAGCAGGAATTTTTGGGTTTAGTCCATCCGTTCGCGAGATATGGGACTTTGAAGCTAAGAAATGGTTGAGAAGACAACAAATTTTTCGCATTTCTGCTGCTCCAAACGCTTAACCAGAATGGGCTATGGGAAAAATACACACACCGTTGTAATCGGACGAGTTTCTACTTTCACACGCAACAGGAATTTTTGGGTTAGGTCAATCCGTTCGCGAGATATGGGAGTTTGAAGCCAAGAAATGTTTGAGAAGGCATCAAATTTTTCGCAATTCTGCTGCTCCAAACGCTTAACAGGAATGGCCTAGGGAAAAAATACACATACCGCTGTAGTCGGGCGGGTTTCTACTTTCAGATGCAATAGGAATTTTTGGGTTAGGTCAATCCGTTCGCGAGAAATGGCAGTTTGAAGCCAAGAAATGGTTGAGAAGGCAAAAAATTTTTCGCAATTCTGCTGCTCAAAACGCTTAACCAGAATGGCCTAGGGAAAAAATACACATACCGTTGTAATCGG
The DNA here is from genome assembly GCF_051014685.1 of Ptiloglossa arizonensis. Lineage (NCBI taxonomy): Eukaryota > Metazoa > Arthropoda > Insecta > Hymenoptera > Colletidae > Ptiloglossa > Ptiloglossa arizonensis. Next base: position 58,310 of record NW_027479099.1, read on the forward strand.
GCGAGTTTCTACTTTCAGATGCAGGAGGAATTTTTGGGTTTGATCAATCCGTTCGCGAGATATGGGACTTTGAAGCTAAGAAATGGTCGAGAAGACATCAAATTTTTCGCAATTCTGCTGCTCCAAACGCTTAACCAGAATGACCTAGGGAAAAAATACACATACCGTTGTAATCGGGCGATTTTCTACTTTCAGACGCAATAGGAATTTTTGGGTTTGGTCAATCCGTTCGCGAGATATGGGAGTTTGAAGCCAAGAAATGGTTGAGAAGGCAAAAAAATTTTTCGCAATTCTGCTGCTCCAAACGCTTAACCAGAATGGCCTAAGGAAAAAATACACATACCGTTGTAATCGGGCGAGTTTCTACTCTCAGATGCAATAGGAAATTTTGGGTTAGGTCAATCCGTTCGCGAGATATGGGAGTTTGAAGCTAAGAAATGGTTGAGAAGGCAAAAAATTTTTCGCACTTCTGCTGCTCGAAACGCTTAACCAGAATGGCCTAGGGAAAAAATATACATACCTTTGTAATCAGGCGAGTTTCTACTTTCAGATGCGATAGGAATTTTTGGGTTAGGTCAATCCGTTCGCGAGATATGGGAGTTTGAAGCCAAGAAATGGTTGAGAAGGCAAACAATTTTTCGCAATTCTGCTGCTCCAAACGCTTAACCAGAATGGCCTAGGGAAAAAATACACATACCTTTGTAATCGGGCGAGTTTCTACTTTCAGATGCAATAGGAATTTCTGGGTTAAGTCACTCCGCTCGCGAGATATGGGAGTGTGAAGCCAAGAAATGATTGAGAAGGCAAAAAATTTTTCGCAATTCTGCTGCTCCAAACGCTTAACCAGAATGGCCTAGGGAAAAAATACGCATACCGTTGTAATTGGGCGAGTTTCTAATTTCAGACGCAGCAGGAATTTTTGGGTTTAGTCCATCCGTTCGCGAGATATGGGACTTTGAAGCTAAGAAATGGTTGAGAAGACAACAAATTTTTCGCATTTCTGCTGCTCCAAACGCTTAACCAGAATGGGCTATGGGAAAAATACACACACCGTTGTAATCGGACGAGTTTCTACTTTCACACGCAACAGGAATTTTTGGGTTAGGTCAATCCGTTCGCGAGATATGGGAGTTTGAAGCCAAGAAATGTTTGAGAAGGCATCAAATTTTTCGCAATTCTGCTGCTCCAAACGCTTAACAGGAATGGCCTAGGGAAAAAATACACATACCGCTGTAGTCGGGCGGGTTTCTACTTTCAGATGCAATAGGAATTTTTGGGTTAGGTCAATCCGTTCGCGAGAAATGGCAGTTTGAAGCCAAGAAATGGTTGAGAAGGCAAAAAATTTTTCGCAATTCTGCTGCTCAAAACGCTTAACCAGAATGGCCTAGGGAAAAAATACACATACCGTTGTAATCGGGCGAGTTTCTACTTTCAGATGCAGGAGGAATTTTTGGGTTTGATCAATCCGTTCGCGAGATATGGGAGTGTGAAGCCAAGAAATGTTTGAGAAGGCATCAAATTTTTCGCAATTCTGCTGCTCCAAACGCTTAACAGGAATGGCCTAGGGAAAAAATACACATACCGTTGTAATCGGGCGAGTTTCTACTCTCAGATGCAATAGGAAATTTTGGGTTAGGTCAATCCGTTCGCGAGATATGGGAGTTTGAAGCTAAGAAATGGTTGAGAAGGCAAAAAATTTTTCGCACTTCTGCTGCTCGAAACGCTTAACCAGAATGGCCTAGGGAAAAAATACACATACCTTTGTAATCAGGCGAGTTTCTACTTTCAGATGCAATAGGAATTTTTGGGTTAGGTCAATCCGTTCGCGAGATATGGGAGTTTGAAGCCAAGAAATGGTTGAGAAGGCAAACAATTTTTCGCAATTCTGCTGCTCCAAACGCTTAACCAGAATGGCCTAGGGAAAAAATACACATACCTTTGTAATCGGGCGAGTTTCTACTTTCAGATGCAATAGGAATTTCTGGGTTAAGTCAATCCGCTCGCGAGATATGGGAGTGTGAAGCCAAGAAATGATTGAGAAGGCAAAAAATTTTTCGCAATTCTGCTGCTCCAAACGCTTAACCAGAATGGCCTAGGGAAAAAATACGCATACCGTTGTAATTGGGCGAGTTTCTAATTTCAGACGCAGCAGGAATTTTTGGGTTTAGTCCATCCGTTCGCGAGATATGGGACTTTGAAGCTAAGAAATGGTTGAGAAGACAACAAATTTTTCGCATTTCTGCTGCTCCAAACGCTTAACCAGAATGGGCTATGGGAAAAATACACACACCGTTGTAATCGGACGAGTTTCTACTTTCACACGCAACAGGAATTTTTGGGTTAGGTCAATCCGTTCGCGAGATATGGGAGTTTGAAGCCAAGAAATGTTTGAGAAGGCATCAAATTTTTCGCAATTCTGCTGCTCCAAACGCTTAACAGGAATGGCCTAGGGAAAAAATACACATACCGCTGTAGTCGGGCGGGTTTCTACTTTCAGATGCAATAGGAATTTTTGGGTTAGGTCAATCCGTTCGCGAGAAATGGCAGTTTGAAGCCAAGAAATGGTTGAGAAGGCAAAAAATTTTTCGCAATTCTGCTGCTCAAAACGCTTAACCAGAATGGCCTAGGGAAAAAATACACATACCGTTGTAATCGGGCGAGTTTCTACTTTCAGATGCAGGAGGAATTTTTGGGTTTGATCAATCCGTTCGCGAGATATGGGAGTGTGAAGCCAAGAAATGTTTGAGAAGGCATCAAATTTTTCGCAATTCTGCTGCTCCAAACGCTTAACAGGAATGGCCTAGGGAAAAAATACACATACCGTTGTAATCGGGCGAGTTTCTACTCTCAGATGCAATAGGAAATTTTGGGTTAGGTCAATCCGTTCGCGAGATATGGGAGTTTGAAGCTAAGAAATGGTTGAGAAGGCAAAAAATTTTTCGCACTTCTGCTGCTCGAAACGCTTAACCAGAATGGCCTAGGGAAAAAATACACATACCTTTGTAATCAGGCGAGTTTCTACTTTCAGATGCAATAGGAATTTTTGGGTTAGGTCAATCCGTTCGCGAGATATGGGAGTTTGAAGCCAAGAAATGGTTGAGAAGGCAAACAATTTTTCGCAATTCTGCTGCTCCAAACGCTTAACCAGAATGGCCTAGGGAAAAAATACACATACCTTTGTAATCGGGCGAGTTTCTACTTTCAGATGCAATAGGAATTTCTGGGTTAAGTCAATCCGCTCGCGAGATATGGGAGTGTGAAGCCAAGAAATGATTGAGAAGGCAAAAAATTTTTCGCAATTCTGCTGCTCCAAACGCTTAACCAGAATGGCCTAGGGAAAAAATACGCATACCGTTGTAATTGGGCGAGTTTCTAATTTCAGACGCAGCAGGAATTTTTGGGTTTAGTCCATCCGTTCGCGAGATATGGGACTTTGAAGCTAAGAAATGGTTGAGAAGACAACAAATTTTTCGCATTTCTGCTGCTCCAAACGCTTAACCAGAATGGGCTATGGGAAAAATACACACACCGTTGTAATCGGACGAGTTTCTACTTTCACACGCAACAGGAATTTTTGGGTTAGGTCAATCCGTTCGCGAGATATGGGAGTTTGAAGCCAAGAAATGTTTGAGAAGGCATCAAATTTTTCGCAATTCTGCTGCTCCAAACGCTTAACAGGAATGGCCTAGGGAAAAAATACACATACCGCTGTAGTCGGGGGGTTTCTACTTTCAGATGCAATAGGAATTTTTGGGTTAGGTCAATCCGTTCGCGAGAAATGGCAGTTTGAAGCCAAGAAATGGTTGAGAAGGCAAAAAATTTTTCGCAATTCTGCTGCTCCAAACGCTTAACCAGAATGGCCAAGGGAAAAAATACACATACCGTTGTAATCGGGCGAGTTTCTACTTTCAGATGCAGGAGGAATTTTTGGGTTTGATCAATCCGTTCGCGAGATATGGGACTTTGAAGCTAAGAAATGGTTGAGAAGACAACAAATTTTTCGCAATTCTGCTGCTCCAAACGCTTAACCAGAATGGCCTAGGGAAAAAATACACATACCTTTGTAATCGGGCGAGTTTCTACTTTCAGATGCAAAAGGAATTTCTGGGTTAGGTCAATCCGTTCGCGAGATATGGCAGTTTGAAGCCAAGAAATGGTTGAGAAGGCAAAAAATTTTTCGCATTTCTTCTGCTCCAAACGCTTAACCAGAATGGGCTAGAGAAAAAATACAAATACCGTTGTAATCGGGCGAGTTTCTACTCTCAGATGCAATAGGAAATTTTGGGTTAGGTCAATCCGTTCGCGAGATATGGGAGTTTGAAGCTAAGAAATGGTTGAGAAGGCAAAAAATTTTTCGCACTTCTGCTGCTCGAAACGCTTAACCAGAATGGCCTAGGGAAAAAATACACATACCTTTGTAATCAGGCGAGTTTCTACTTTCAGATGCAATAGGAATTTTTGGGTTAGGTCAATCCGTTCGCGAGATATGGGAGTTTGAAGCCAAGAAATGTTTGAGAAGGCATCAAATTTTTCGCAATTCTGCTGCTCCAAACGCTTAACAGGAATGGCCTAGGGAAAAAATACACATACCGCTGTAGTCGGGGGGTTTCTACTTTCAGATGCAATAGGAATTTTTGGGTTAGGTCAATCCGTTCGCGAGAAATGGCAGTTTGAAGCCAAGAAATGGTTGAGAAGGCAAAAAATTTTTCGCAATTCTGCTGCTCCAAACGCTTAACCAGAATGGCCAAGGGAAAAAATACACATACCGTTGTAATCGGGCGAGTTTCTACTTTCAGATGCAGGAGGAATTTTTGGGTTTGATCAATCCGTTCGCGAGATATGGGACTTTGAAGCTAAGAAATGGTTGAGAAGACAACAAATTTTTCGCAATTCTGCTGCTCCAAACGCTTAACCAGAATGGCCTAGGGAAAAAATACACATACCTTTGTAATCGGGCGAGTTTCTACTTTCAGATGCAAAAGGAATTTCTGGGTTAGGTCAATCCGCTCGCGAGATATGGGAGTGTGAAGCCAAGAAATGGTTGAGAAGGCAACAAATTTTTCGCAATTCTGCTGCTCCAAACGCTTAACAGGATTGGCCTAGGGAAAAAATACACATACCGCTGTAGTCAGGCGGGTTTCTACATTCAGATGCAATAGGAATTTTTGGGTTAGGTCAATCCGTTCGCGAGATATGGCAGTTTGAAGCCAAGAAATGGTTGAGAAGGCAAAAAATTTTTCGCATTTCTTCTGCTCCAAACGCTTAACCAGAATGGGCTAGAGAAAAAATACAAATACCGTTGTAATCGGGCGAGTTTCTACTCTCAGATGCAATAGGAAATTTTGGGTTAGGTCAATCCGTTCGCGAGATATGGGAGTTTGAAGCTAAGAAATGGTTGAGAAGGCAAAAAATTTTTCGCACTTCTGCTGCTCGAAACGCTTAACCAGAATGGCCTAGGGAAAAAATACACATACCTTTGTAATCAGGCGAGTTTCTACTTTCAGATGCAATAGGAATTTTTGGGTTAGGTCAATCCGTTCGCGAGATATGGGAGTTTGAAGCCAAGAAATGGTTGAGAAGGCAAAGAATTTTTCGCAATTCTGCTGCTCCAAACGCTTAACCAGAATGGCCTAGGGAAAAAATACACATACCTTTGTAATCGGGCGAGTTTCTACTTTCAGATGCAATAGGAATTTCTGGGTTAAGTCAATCCGCTCGCGAGATATGGGAGTGTGAAGCCAAGAAATGATTGAGAAGGCAAAAAATTTTTCGCAATTCTGCTGCTCCAAACGCTTAACCAGAATGGCCTAGGGAAAAAATACGCATACCGTTGTAATTGGGCGAGTTTCTAATTTCAGACGCAGCAGGAATTTTTGGGTTTAGTCCATCCGTTCGCGAGATATGGGACTTTGAAGCTAAGAAATGGTTGAGAAGACAACAAATTTTTCGCATTTCTGCTGCTCCAAACGCTTAACCAGAATGGGCTATGGGAAAAATACACACACCGTTGTAATCGGACGAGTTTCTACTTTCACACGCAACAGGAATTTTTGGGTTAGGTCAATCCGTTCGCGAGATATGGGAGTTTGAAGCCAAGAAATGTTTGAGAAGGCATCAAATTTTTCGCAATTCTGCTGCTCCAAACGCTTAACAGGAATGGCCTAGGGAAAAAATACACATACCGCTGTAGTCGGGGGGTTTCTACTTTCAGATGCAATAGGAATTTTTGGGTTAGGTCAATCCGTTCGCGAGAAATGGCAGTTTGAAGCCAAGAAATGGTTGAGAAGGCAAAAAATTTTTCACAATTCTGCTGCTCCAAACGCTTAACCAGAATGGCCTAGGGAAAAAATACACATACCGTTGTAATCGGGCGAGTTTCTACTTTCAGATGCAGGAGGAATTTTTGGGTTTGATCAATCCGTTCGCGAGATATGGGACTTTGAAGCTAAGAAATGGTTGAGAAGACAACAAATTTTTCGCAATTCTGCTGCTCCAAACGCTTAACCAGAATGGCCTAGGGAAAAAATACACATACCTTTGTAATCGGGCGAGTTTCTACTTTCAGATGCAAAAGGAATTTCTGGGTTAGGTCAATCCGCTCGCGAGATATGGGAGTGTGAAGCCAAGAAATGGTTGAGAAGGCAACAAATTTTTCGCAATTCTGCTGCTCCAAACGCTTAACAGGATTGGCCTAGGGAAAAAATACACATACCGCTGTAGTCAGGCGGGTTTCTACTTTCAGATGCAATAGGAATTTTTGGGTTAGGTCAATCCGTTCGCGAGATATGGCAGTTTGAAGCCAAGAAATGGTTGAGAAGGCAAAAAATTTTTCGCATTTCTTCTGCTCCAAACGCTTAACCAGAATGGGCTAGAGAAAAAATACAAATACCGTTGTAATCGAGCGAGTTTCTACTTTCAGTCGCAACAGGAATTTTTGGGTTATGTCAATCCGTTCGCGAATTATGGGAGTTTGAAGCCAAGAAATGGTTGAGAAGGCAAAAAATTTTTCGCAATTCCGCTGCTCCAAACGCTTAACCAGAATGGCCTAGGGAAAAAACAAACATACCGTTGTAATCGGGCGAGTTTCTACTTTCAGACGCAATAGGAATTTTTGGGTTAGGTCAATCCGTTCGCGAGATATGGGAGTTTGAAGCTAAGAAATGGTTGAGAAGGCAAAAAATTTTTGGCAATTCGGCTGCTCGAAACGCTTAACCAGAATGGCCTAGGGAAAAGATACACATACAGTTGTAATCGGGCGAGATTCTACTTTCAGATGCAATAGGAATTTTTGGGTTAGGTCAATCCGTTCGCGAGATATGGGAGTTTGAAGCTAAGAAATGGTTAAGAAGACAACAAATTTTTCGCACATCAGCTGCTCCAAACGCTTAACCAGAATGGCCTAGGGAAAAAATACACATACCGTTGTAATCGGGCGAGTTTCTACTTTCAGTCGCAACAGGAATTTTTGGGTTATGTCAATCCGTTCGCGAATTATGGGAGTTTGAAGCCAAGAAATGGTTGAGAAGGCAAAAAATTTTTCGCAATTCTGCTGCTCCAAACGCTTAACCAGAATGGCCTAGGGAAAAAACAAACATACCGTTGTAATCGGGCGAGTTTCTACTTTCAGACGCAATAGGAATTTTTGGGTTAGGTCAATCCGGTGGCGAGATATGGGAGTTTGAAGCCAAGAAATGGTTGAGAAGGGAAAAAATTTTTCGCAATTCTGCTGCTCCAAACGCTTAACCAGAATGGCCTAGGGAAAAAATACACATACCGTTGTAATCGGGCGAGTTTCTACTTTCAGTCGCAATAGGAATTTTTGGGTTAGGTCAATCCGTTCGCGAGATATGGGAGTTTGAAGCCAAGAAATGGTTGAGAAGGGAAAAAATTTTTCGCAATTCTGCTGCTCCAAACGTTTAACCAGAATGGCCTAGGGAAAAAATACACAAACGGTTGTAATCGGGCGAGCTTCTACTTTGAGATGCAATAGGAATTTTTGGGTAAGGTCAATCCGTTCGCGAGATATGGGAGTTTGAAACCAAGAAAAGGTTGAGAAGGCAACAAATTGTTCGCACTTCTGCTGCTCCAAACGCTTAACCAGAATGTCCTAGGGAAAAAATACACATGCCGTTGTAATCGGGCGAGATTCTACTTTCAGATGCAATAGGAATTTTTGGGTTAGGTCAATCCGTTCGCGAGATATGGGAGTTTGAAGCTAAGAAATGGTTGAGAAGACAACAAATTTTTCGCACATCAGCTGCTCCAAACGCTTAACCAGAATGGCCTAGGGAAAAGATACACATACCGTTGTAATCGGGCGAGATTCTACTTTCAGATGCAATAGGAATTTTTGGGTTAGGTCAATCCGTTCGCGAGATATGGGAGTTTGAAGCTAAGAAATGGTTGAGAAGGCAAAAAATTTTTGGCAATTCGGCTGCTCGAAACGCTTAACCAGAATGGCCTAGGGAAAAAATACACATACCGTTGTAATCGGGCGAGTTTCTACTTTCAGTCGCAACAGGAATTTTTGGGTTATGTCAATCCGTTCGCGAATTATGGGCGTTTGAAGCCAAGAAATGGTTGAGAAGGCAAAAAATTTTTCGCAATTCTGCTGCTCCAAACGCTTAACCAGAATGGCCTAGGGAAAAAATGCACATAGCGTTGTAATCGGGCGAGTTTCTACTTTCAGACGCAATAGGAATTTTTGGGTTAGGTCAATCCGGTGGCGAGATATGGGAGTTTGAAGCCAAGAAATGGTTGAGAAGGGAAAAAATTTTTCGCAATTCTGCTGCTCCAAACGCTTAACCAGAATGGCCTAGGGAAAAAATACACATACCGTTGTAATCGGGCGAGTTTCTACTTTCAGTCGCAACAGGAATTTTTGGGTTATGTCAATCCGTTCGCGAGATATGGGAGTTTGAAGCCAAGAAATGGTTGAGAAGGGAAGAAATTTTTCGCAATTCTGCTGCTCCAAACGCTTAACCAGAATGGCCTAGCGAAAAAATACATATACGGTTGTAATCGGGCGAGCTTCTACTTTCAGATGCAATAGGAATTTTTGGGTAAGGTCAATCCGTTCGCGAGATATGGGAGTTTGAAGCCAAGAAATGGTTGAGAAGGCAAAAAATTTTTCGCACTTCTGCTGCTCCAAACGTTTAACCAGAATGGCCTAGGGAAAAAATATACATACCGTTGTAATCGGGCGAGATTCTACTTTCAGATGCAATAGGAATTTTTGGGTTAGGTCAATCCGTTCGCGAGATATGGGTGTTTGAAGCTAAGAAATGGTTGAGAAGGCAAAAAATTTTTGGCAATTCGGCTGCTCGAAACGCTTAACCAGAATGGCCTAGGGAAAAAATACACATACGGTTGTAATCGGGCGAGCTTCTTCTTTCAGATGCAATAGGAATTTTTGGGTAAGGTCAATCCGTTCGCGACATATGGGAGTTTGAAGCCAAGAAATGGTTGAGAAGGCAAAAAATTTTTCGCACTTCTGCTGCTCCAAACGTTTAACCAGAATGCCCTAGGGAAAAAATACACATACCGTTGTAATCGGGCGAGATTCTACTTTCAGATGAAATAGGAATTTTTGGGTTAGGTCAATCCGTTCGCGAGATATGGCAGTTTGAAACTAAGAAATGGTTGAGAAGGCAAAAAATTTTTCGCAATTCTGCTGCTCCAAACGCTTAACCAGAATGGCCTAGGAAAAAAATGCACATACCGTTGTAATCGGGCGAGTTTCTACTTTCAGACGCAATAGGAGTTTTTGGGTTAGGTCAATCCGTTCGCGAGATATGGGAGTTTGAAGCCAAGAAATGGTTGAGAAGGCATAAAATTTTTCGCAATTCTGCTGCTCCAAACGCTTAACCAGAATGGCCTAGGGAAAAAATGCACATACCGTTGTAATCGGGCGAGTTTCTACTTTCAGACGCAATAGGAGTTTTTGGGTTAGGTCAATCCGTTCGCGAGATATGGGAGTTTGAAGCCAAGAAATGGTTGAGAAGGGAAAAAATTTTTCGCAATTCTGCTGCTCCAAACGCTTAACCAGAATGGCCTAGGGAAAAAATACACATACCGTTGTAATCGGGCGAGCTTCTACTTTCAGATGCCATAGGAATTTTTGGGTTAGGTCAATCCGTTCGCGAGATATGGGAGTTTGAAGCCAAGAAATGGTTGAGAAGGCAAAAAATTTTTCGCACTTCTGCTGCACCAAACGCTTAACCAGAATGGCCTAGGGAAAAAATATACATACCGTTGTAATCGGGCGAGATTCTACTTTCAGATGCAATAGGAATTTTTGGGTTAGGTCAATCCGTTCGCGAGATATGGGTGTTTGAAGCTAAGAAATGGTTGAGAAGGCAAAAAATTTTTGGCAATTCGGCTGCTCGAAACGCTTAACCAGAATGGCCTAGGGAAAAAATACACATACGGTTGTAATCGGGCGAGCTTCTACTTTCAGATGCAATAGGAATTTTTGGGTAAGGTCAATCCGCTCGCGACATATGGGAGTGTGAAGCCAAGAAATGGTTGAGAAGGCAAAAAATTTTTCGCACTTCTGCTGCTCCAAACGTTTAACCAGAATGCCCTAGGGAAAAAATACACATAGCGTTGTAATCGGGCGAGATTCTACTTTCAGATGAAATAGGAATTTTTGGGTAAGGTCAATCCGTTCGCGAGATATGGGAGTTTGAAGCCAAGAAATGGTTGAGAAGGCAACAAATTGTTCGCACTTCTGCTGCTCCAAACGCTTAACCAGAATGTCCTAGGGAAAAAATACACATGCCGTTGTAATCGGGCGAGATTCTACTTTCAGATGCAATAGGAACTTTTGGGTTAGGTCAATCCGTTCGCGAGATATGGGAGTTTGAAGCTAAGAAATGGTTGAGAAGACAACAAATTTTTCGCACATCAGCTGCTCCAAACGCTTAACCAGAATGGCCTAGGGAAAAAATACACATACCGTTGTAATCGGGCGAGTTTCAACTTTCAGTCGCAACAGGAATTTTTGGGTTATGTCAATCCGTTCGCGAATTATGGGAGTTTGAAGCCAAGAAATGGTTGAGAAGGCAAAAAATTTTTCGCAATTCTGCTGCTCCAAACGCTTAACCAGAATGGCCTAGGGAAAAAACAAACATACCGTTGTAATCGGGCGAGTTTCTACTTTCAGACGCAATAGGAATTTTTGGGTTAGGTCAATCCGTTCGCGAGATATGGGAGTTTGAATCCAAGAAATGGTTGAGAAGGGAAAAATTTTTCGCAATTCTGCTGCTCCAAACGCTTAACCAGAATTGCCTAGGGAAAAAATACACATACCGTTGTAATCGGGCGAGTTTCTACTTTCAGTCGCAACAGGAATTTTTGGGTTATGTCAATCCGTTCGCGAATTATGGGAGTTTGAAGCCAAGAAATGGTTGAGAAGGCAAAAAATTTTTCGCAATTCTGCTGCTCCAAACGCTTAACCAGAATGGCCTAGGGAAAAAATGCACATACCGTTGTAATCGGGCGAGTTTCTACTTTCAGACGCAATAGGAATTTTTGGGTTAGGTCAATCCGTTCGCGAGATATGGGAGTTTGAAGCTAAGAAATGGTTGAGAAGGCAAAAAATTTTTGGCAATTCGGCTGCTCGAAACGCTTAACCAGAATGGCCTAGGGAAAAGATACACATACCGTTGTAATCGGGCGAGATTCTACTTTCAGATGCAATAGGAATTTTTGGGTTAGGTCAATCCGTTCGCGAGATATGGGAGTTTGAAGCTAAGAAATGGTTGAGAAGGCAAAAAATTTTTGGCAATTCGGCTGCTCGAAACGCTTAACCAGAATGGCCTAGGGAAAAAATACACATACCGTTGTAATCGGGCGAGTTTCTACTTTCAGTCGCAACAGGAATTTTTGGGTTATGTCAATCCGTTCGCGAATTATGGGCGTTTGAAACCAAGAAATGGTTGAGAAGGCAAAAAATTTTTCGCAATTCTGCTGCTCCAAACGCTTAACCAGAATGGCCTAGGGAAAAAATGCACATACCGTTGTAATCGGGCGAGTTTCTACTTTCAGACGCAATAGGAGTTTTTGGGTTAGGTGAATCCGTTCGCGAGATATGGGAGTTTGAAGCCAAGAAATGGTTGAGAAGGGAAAAAATTTTTCGCAATTCTGCTGCTCCAAACGTTTAACCAGAATGGCCTAGGGAAAAAATACACATACCGTTGTAATCGGGCGAGATTCTACTTTCAGACGCAATAGGAGTTTTTGGGTTAGGTCAATCCGTTCGCGAGATATGGGAGTTTGAAGCCAAGAAATGGTTGAGAAGGGAAAAAATTTTTCGCAATTCTGCTGCTCCAAATGCTTAACCAGAATGGCCTAGGGAAAAAATACACATACCGTTGTAATCGGGCGAGTTTCTACTTTCAGTCGCAACAGGAATTTTTGGGTTATGTCAATCCGTTCGCGAATTATGGGAGTTTGAAGCCAAGAAATGGTTGAGAAGGCAAAAAATTTTTCGCAATTTTGCTGCTCCAAACGCTTAACCAGAATGGCCTAGGGAAAAAATAAACATACCGTTGTAATCGGGCGAGTTTCTACTTTCAGACGCAATAGGAATTTTTGGGTTAGGTCAATCCGTTCGCGAGATATGGGAGTTTGAAGCCAAGAAATGGTTGAGAAGGGAAAAAATTTTTCGCAATTCTGCTGCTCCAAACGCTTAACCAGAATGGCCTAGGGAAAAAATATACATACCGTTGTAATCGGGCGAGATTCTACTTTCAGATGCAATAGGAATTTTTGGGTTGGGTCAATCCGTTCGCGAGATATGGGTGTTTGAAGCTAAGAAATGGTTGAGAAGGCAAAAAATTTTAGGCAATTCGGCTGCTCGAAACGCTTAACCAGAATGGCCTAGGGAAAAAATACACATACGGTTGTAATCGGGCGAGCTTCTTCTTTCAGATGCAATAGGAATTTTTGGGTAAGGTCAATCCGTTCGCGACATATGGGAGTTTGAAGCCAAGAAATGGTTGAGAAGGCAAAAAATTTTTCGCACTTCTGCTGCTCCAAACGTTTAACCAGAATGCCCTAGGGAAAAAATACACATACCGTTGTAATCGGGCGAGATTCTACTTTCAGACGCAATAGGAGTTTTTGGGTTAGGTCAATCCGTTCGCGAGATATGGGAGTTTGAAGCCAAGAAATGGTTGAGAAGGGGAAAAATTTTTCGCAATTCTGCTGCTCCAAATGCTTAACCAGAATGGCCTAGGGAAAAAATATACATACCGTTGTAATCGGGCGAGTTTCTACTTTCAGTCGCAACAGGAATTTTTGGGTTATGTCAATCCGTTCGCGAATTATGGGAGTTTGAAGCCAAGAAATGGTTGAGAAGGCAAAAAATTTTTCGCAATTTTGCTGCTCCAAACGCTTAACCAGAATGGCCTAGGGAAAAAATAAACATACCGTTGTAATCGGGCGAGTTTCTACTTTCAGACGCAATAGGAATTTTTGGGTTAGGTCAATCCGTTCGCGAGATATGGGAGTTTGAAGCCAAGAAATGGTTGAGAAGGGAAAAAATTTTTCGCAATTCTGCTGCTCCAAACGCTTAACCAGAATGGCCTAGGGAAAAAATATACATACCGTTGTAATCGGGCGAGATTCTACTTTCAGATGCAATAGGAATTTTTGGGTTGGGTCAATCCGTTCGCGAGATATGGGTGTTTGAAGCTAAGAAATGGTTGAGAAGGCAAAAAATTTTTGGCAATTCGGCTGCTCGAAACGCTTAACCAGAATGGCCTAGGGAAAAAATACACATACGGTTGTAATCGGGCGAGCTTCTTCTTTCAGATGCAATAGGAATTTTTGGGTAAGGTCAATCCGTTCGCGACATATGGGAGTTTGAAGCCAAGAAATGGTTGAGAAGGCAAAAAATTTTTCGCACTTCTGCTGCTCCAAACGTTTAACCAGAATGCCCTAGGGAAAAAATACACATACCGTTGTAATCGGGCGAGATTCTACTTTCAGATGAAATAGGAATTTTTGGGTTAGGTCAATCCGTTCGCGAGATATGGGAGTTTGAAGCTAAGAAATGGTTGAGAAGGCAAAAAATTTTTCGCAATTCTGCTGCTCCAAACGCTTAACCAGAATGGCCTAGGGAAAAAATAAACATACCGTTGTAATCGGGCGAGTTTCTACTTTCAGTCGCAACAGGAATTTTTGGGTTATGTCAATCCGTTCGCGAATTATGGGAGTTTGAAGCCAAGAAGTGGTTGAGAAGGCCAAAAATTTTTCGCAATTCTGCTGCTCCAAACGCTTAACCAGAATGGCCTAGGGAAAAAATACACATACCGTTGTAATCGGGCGAGCTTCTACTTTCAGATGCCATAGGAATTTTTGGGTTAAGTCTATCCGTTCGCGAGATGTGGGAGTTTGAAGCCAAGAAATGGTTGAGAAGGCAAAAAATTTTTCGCACTTCTGCTGCTCCAAACGCTTAACCAGAATGGCCTAGGGAAAAGATTCACATACCGTTGTAATCGGGCGAGATTCTACTTTCAGATGCAATAGGAATTTTTGGGTTAGGTCAATCCGTTCGCGAGATATGGGAGTTTGAAGCTAAGAAATGGTTGAGAAGGCAAAAAATTTTTGGCAATTCGGCTGCTCGAAACGCTTAACCAGAATGGCCTAGGGAAAAAATACACATACCGTTGTAATCGGGCGAGTTTCTACTTTCAGTCGCAACAGGAATTTTTGGGTTATGTCAATCCGTTCGCGAATTATGGGCGTTTGAAGCCAAGAAATGGTTGAGAAGGCAAAAAATTTTTCGCAATTCTGCTGCTCCAAACGCTTAACCAGAATGGCCTAGGGAAAAAATGCACATACCGTTGTAATCGGGCGAGTTTCTACTTTCAGACGCAATAGGAATTTTTGGGTTAGGTCAATCCGGTGGCGAGATATGGGAGTTTGAAGCCAAGAAATGGTTGAGAAGGGAAAAAATTTTTCGCAATTCTGCTGCTCCAAACGCTTAACCAGAATGGCCTAGGGAAAAAATACACATACCGTTGTAATCGGGCGAGTTTCTACTTTCAGTCGCAACAGGAATTTTTGGGTTATGTCAATCCGTTCGCAAATTATGGGAGTTTGAAGCCAAGAAATGGTTGAGAAGGCATAAAATTTTTCGCAATTCTGCTGCTCCAAACGCTTAACCAGAATGGCCTAGGGAAAAAATGCACATACCGTTGTAATCGGGCGAGTTTCTACTTTCAGACGCAATAGGAGTTTTTGGGTTAGGTCAATCCGTTCGCGAGATATGGGAGTTTGAAGCCAAGAAATGGTTGAGAAGGGAAAAAATTTTTCGCAATTCTGCTGCTCCAAACGCTTAACCAGAATGGCCTAGGGAAAAAATACACATACCGCTGTAATCGGGCGAGCTTCTACTTTCAGATGCCATAGGAATTTTTGGGTTAGGTCAATCCGTTCGCGAGATATGGGAGTTTGAAGCCAAGAAATGGTTGAGAAGGCAAAAAATTTTTCGCACTTATGCTGCACCAAACGCTTAACCAGAATGGCCTAGGGAAAAAATATACATACCGTTGTAATCGGGCGAGATTCTACTTTCAGATGCAATAGGAATTTTTGGGTTAGGTCAATCCGTTCGCGAGATATGGGAGTTTGAAGCCAAGAAATGGTTGAGAAGGGAAAAAATTTTTCGCAATTCTGCTGCTCCAAATGCTTAACCAGAATGGCCTAGGGAAAAAATACACATACCGTTGTAATCGGGCGAGTTTCTACTTTCAGACGCAATAGGAATTTTTGGGTTAGGTCAATCCGTTCGCGAGATATGGGAGTTTGAAGCCAAGAAATGGTTGAGAAGGGAAGAAATTTTTCGCAATTCTGCTGCTCCAAACGCTTAACCAGAATGGCCTAGGGAAAAAATACACATACCGTTGTAATCGGGCGAGCTTCTACTTTCAGATGCCATAGGAATTTTTGGGTTAGGTCAATCCGTTCGCGAGATATGGGAGTTTGAAGCCAAGAAATGGTTGAGAAGGCAAAAAATTTTTCGCACTTCTGCTGCACCAAACGCTTAACCAGAATGGCCTAGGGAAAAAATATACATACCGTTGTAATCGGGCGAGATTCTACTTTCAGATGCAATAGGAATTTTTGGGTTAGGTCAATCCGTTCGCGAGATATGGGTGTTTGAAGCTAAGAAATGGTTGAGCAGGCAAAAAATTTTTGGCAATTCGGCTGCTCGAAACGCTTAACCAGAATGGCCTAGGGAAAAAATACACATACGGTTGTAATCGGGCGAGCTTCTACTTTCAGATGCAATAGGAATTTTTGGGTAAGGTCAATCCGTTCGCGACATATGGGAGTTTGAAGCCAAGAAATGGTTGAGAAGGCAAAAAATTTTTCGCACTTCTGCTGCTCCAAACGTTTAACCAGAATGCCCTAGGGAAAAAATACACATACCGTTGTAATCGGGCGAGATTCTACTTTCAGATGAAATAGGAATTTTTGGGATAGGTCAATCCGTTCGCGAGATATGCGAGTTTGAAGCTAAGAAATGGTTGAGAAGGCAAAAAATTTTTCGCAATTCTGCTGCTCCAAACGCTTAACCAGAATGGCCTAGGGAAAAAATGCACATACCGTTGTAATCGGGCGAGTTTCTACTTCCAGTCGCAACAGGAATTTTTGGGTTATGTCAATCCGTTCGCGAATTATGGGAGTTTGAAGCCAAGAAATGGTTGAGAAGGCAAAAAATTTTTCGCAATTCTGCTGCTCCAAACGCTTAACCAGAATGGCCTAGGGAAAAAATACACATACGGTTGTAATCGGGCGAGCTTCTACTTTCAGATGCAATAGTAATTTTTGGGTAAGGTCAATCCGTTCGCGAGATATGGGAGTTTGAAGCCAAGAAATGGTTGAGAAGGCAAAAAATTTTTCGCACTTCTGCTGCTCCAAACGCTTAACCAGAATGGCCTAGGGAAAAAATGCACGTACCGTTGTAATCGGGCGAGTTTCTACTTTCAGACGCAATAGGAATTTTTGGGTTAGGTCAATCCGTTCGCGAGATATGGGAGTTTGAAGCCAAGAAATGGTTGAGAAGGCAAAAAATTCTTCGCAATTCTGCGGCTCCAAACGCTTAACCAGAATGGCCTAGGGAAAAAATACACATACCGTTGTAATCGGGCGAGATTCTACTTTCAGATGCAATAGGAATTTTTGGGTTAAGTCAATCCGTTCGCGAGATATGGGAGTTTGAAGCTAAGAAATGGTTGAGAAGGCAAAAAATTTTTGGTAATTCGGCTGCTCGAAACGCTTAACCAGAATGGCCTAGGGAAAAATACACATACCGTTGTAATCGGGCGAGCTTCTACTTTCAGATGCAATAGGAATTTTTGTGTTAGGTCAATCCTTTCGCGAGATATGGGACTTTGAAGCTAAGAAATAGTTGAGAAGACAACAAATTTTTCGCAATTCTGCTGCTCCAAACGCTTAACCAGAATGGCCTAGGGAAAAAATACACATACCGTTGAAATCGGGCGAGTTTCTACTTTCAGTCGCAACAGGAATTTTTGGGTTATGTCAATCCGTTCGCGAATTATGGGAGTTTGAAGCCAAGAAGTGGTTGAGAAGGCCAAAAATTTTTCGCAATTCTGCTGCTCCAAACGCTTAACCAGAATGGCCTAGGGAAAAAATACACATACCGTTGTAATCGGGCGAGATTCTACTTTCAGATGCAATAGGAATTTTTGGGTTAGGTCAATCCGTTCGCGAGATATGGGAGTTTGAAGCTAAGAAATGGTTGAGAAGGCAAAAAATTTTTGGTAATTCGGCTGCTCGAAACGCTTAACCAGAATGGCCTAGGGAAAAATACACATACCGTTGTAATCGGGCGAGCTTCTACTTTCAGATGCAATAGGAATTTTTGGGTTAGGTCAATCCTTTCGCGAGATATGGGACTTTGAAGCTAAGAAATAGTTGAGAAGACAACAAATTTTTCGCACTTCTGCTGCTCCAAACGCTTAACCAGAATGGCCTAGGGAAAAAATACACATACCGTTGAAATCGGGCGAGTTTCTACTTTCAGTCGCAACAGGAATTTTTGGGTTATGTCAATCCGTTCGCGAATTATGGGAGTTTGAAGCCAAGAAGTGGTTGAGAAGGCCAAAAATTTTTCGCAATTCTGCTGCTCCAAACGCTTAACCAGAATGGCCTAGGGAAAAAATACACCAACCGTTGTAATCGGGCGAGTTTCTACTTTCAGTCGCAACAGGAATTTTTGGGTTAGGTCAATCCGTTCGCAGATATGGGAGTTTGAAACCAAGAAATGGTTGAGAAGACAACAAATTTTTCGCACATCTGCTGCTCCAAACGCTTAACCAGAATGGCCTAGGGAAAAAAAAACACATACCGTTGTAATCGGGCGAGTTTCTACTTCCAGTCGCAACAGGAATTTTTGGATTATGTCAATCCGTTCGCGAATTATGGGAGTTTGAAGCCAAGAAGTGGTTGAGAAGGCCAAAAATTTTTCGCAATTCTGCTGCCCCAAACGCTTAACCAGAATGGCCTAGGGAAAAAATACACCAACCGTTGTAATCGGGCGAGTTTCTACTTTCAGTCGCAACAGGAATTTTTGGGTTATGTCAATCCGTTCGCGAATTATGGGAGTTTGAAGCCAAGAAGTGGTTGAGAAGACCAAAAATTTTTTGCAATTCTGCTGCTCCAAACGCTTAACCAGAATGGCCTAGGGAAAAAATGCACATACCGTTGTAATCGGGCGAGTTTCTACTTTCAGTCGCAACAGGAATTTTTGGGTTATGTCAATCCGTTCGCGAATTATGGGAGTTTGAAGCCAAGAAGTGGTTGAGAAGGCCAAAAATTTTTCGCAATTCTGCTGCTCCAAACGCTTAACCAGAATGGCCTAGGGAAAAAATACACCTACCGTTGTAATCGGGCGAGTTTCTACTTTCAGTCGCATCAGGAATTTTTGGGTTATGTCAATCCGTTCGCGAATTATGGGAGTTTGAAGCCAAGAAATGGTTGAGAAGGCAAAAAATTTTTCGCAATTCTGCTGCTCCAAACGCTTAACCAGAATGGCCTAGGGAAAAAATACACATACAGTTGTAATCGGGCGAGCTTCTACTTTCAGATGCAATAGGAATTTTTGGGTAAGGTCAATCCGTTCGCGAGATATGGGAGTTTGAAGCCAAGAAATGGTTGAGAAGGCAAAAAATTTTTCGCACTTCGGCTGCTCCAAACGTTTAACCAGAATGGCCTAGGGAAAAAATACACATACCGTTGTAATCGGGCGAGATTCTACTTTCAGATGCAATAGGAATTTTTGGCTTAGGTCAATCCGTTCGCGAGATATGGGAGTTTGAAGCTAAGAAATGGTTGAGAAGACAACAAATTTTTCGCACATCTGCTGCTCCAAACGCTTAACCAGAATGGCCTAGGGAAAAAATACACATACCGTTGTAATCGGGCGAGTTTCTACATTCAGTCGCAACAGGAATTTTTGGGTTATGTCAATCCGTTCGCGAGATATGGGAGTTTGAAGCCAAGAAATGGTTGAGAAGGCAAAAAATTCTTCGCAATTCTGCTGCTCCAAACGCTTAACCAGAATGGCCTAGGGAAAAAATGCACGTACCGTTGTAATCGGGCGAGTTTCTACTTTCAGACGCAATAGGAATTTTTGGGTTAGGTCAATCCGTTCGCGAGATATGGGAGTTTGAAGCCAAGAAATGGTTGAGAAGGGAAAAAATTTTTCGCACTTCTGCTGCTCCAAACGCTTAACCAGAATGGCCTAGGGAAAAAATGCACGTACCGTTGTAATCGGGCGAGTTTCTACTTTCAGACGCAATACGAATTTTTGAGGTAGGTCAATCCGTTCGCGAGATATGGGAGTTTGAAGCCAAGAAATGGTTGAGTAGGGAAAAAATTTTTTGCAATTCTGCTGCTCCAAACGCTTAACCAGAAAGGCCTAGGCAAAAAATACACATACCGTTGTAATCGGGCGAGTTTCTACATTCAGTCGCAACAGGAATTTTTGGGTTATGTCAATCCGTTCGCGAGATATGGGAGTTTGAAGCCAAGAAATGGTTGAGAAGGCAAAAAATTCTTCGCAATTCTGCTGCTCCAAACGCTTAACCAGGATGGCCTAGGGAAAAAATGCACGTACCGTTGTAATCGGGCGAGTTTCTACTTTCAGTCGCAACAGGAATTTTTGGGTTATGTCAATCCGTTCGCGAATTATGGGTGTTTGAAGCCAAGAAATGGTTGAGAAGGCAAAAAATTTTTCGCAATTCTGCTGCTCCAAACGCTTAACCAGAATGGCCTAGGGAAAAAATACACATACAGTTGTAATCGGGCGAGCTTCTACTTTCAGATGCAATAGGAATTTTTGGTAAGGTCAATCCGTTCGCGAGATATGGGAGTTTGAAGCCAAGAAATGGTTGAGAAGGCAAAAAATTTGTCGCACTTCGGCTGCTCCAAACGTTTAACCAGAATTGCCTAGGGAAAAAATACACATACCGTTGTAATCGGGCGAGATTCTACTTTCAGATGCAATAGGAATTTTTGGCTTAGGTCAATCCGTTCGCGAGATATGGGAGTTTGAAGCTAAGAAATGGTTGAGAAGACAACAAATTTTTCGCACATCTGCTGCTCCAAACGCTTAACCAGAATGGCCTAGGGAAAAAACACACAAACCGTTGTAATCGGGCGAGTTTCTACTTCCAGTCGCAACAGGAATTTTTGGGTTATGTCAATCCGTTCGCGAATTATGGGAGTTTGAAGCCAAGAAGTGGTTGAGAAGACCAAAAATTTTTTGCAATTCTGCTGCTCCAAACGCTTAACCAGAAAGGCCTAGGCAAAAAATACACATACCGTTGTAATCGGGCGAGTTTCTACATTCAGTCGCAACAGGAATTTTTGGGTTATGTCAATCCGTTCGCGAGATATGGGAGTTTGAAGCCAAGAAATGGTTGAGAAGGCAAAAAATTCTTCGCAATTCTGCTGCTCCAAACGCTTAACCAGAATGGCCTAGGGAAAAAATGCACGTACCGTTGTAATCGGGCGAGTTTCTACTTTCAGACGCAATAGGAATTTTTGGGTTAGGTCAATCCGTTCGCGAGATATGGGAGTTTGAAGCCAAGAAATGGTTGAGAAGGGAAAAAATTTTTCGCACTTCTGCTGCTCCAAACGCTTAACCAGAATGGCCTAGGGAAAAAATGCACGTACCGTTGTAATCGGGCGAGTTTCTACTTTCAGACGCAATACGAATTTTTGGGGTAGGTCAATCCGTTCGCGAGATATGGGAGTTTGAATCCAAGAAATGGTTGAGTAGGGAAAAAATTTTTCGCAATTCTGCTGCTCCAAACGCTTAACCAGAATGGCCTAGGGAAAAAATACACATACGGTTGTAATCGGGCGAGCTTCTACTTTCAGATGGCATAGGAATTTTCGGGTTAGGTCAATCCGTTCGCGAGATATGGGAGTTTGAAGCCAAGAAATGGTTGAGAAGGCAAAAAATTTTTCGCACTTCTGCTGCTCCAAACGCTTAACCAGAATGGCCTAGGGAAAAAATACACATACCGTTGTAATCGGGCGAGATTCTACTTTCAGATGCAATAGGAATTTTTGGGTTAGGTCAATCCGTTCGCGAGATATGGGACTTTGAAGCTAAGAAATAGTTGAGAAGACAACAAATTTTTCGCACTTCTGCTGCTCCAAACGCTTAACCAGAATGGCCTAGGGAAAAAATACACATACGATTGTAATCGGGCGAGCTTCTACTTTCAGATGCAATAGGAATTTTTGGGTAAGGTCAATCCGTTCGCGAGATATGGGAGTTTGAAGCCAAGAAATGGTTGAGAAGACCAAAAATATTTTGCAATTCTGCTGCTCCAAACGCTTAACCAGAAAGGCCTAGGCAAAAAATACACATACCGTTGTAATCGGGCGAGTTTCTACATTCAGTCGCAACAGGAATTTTTGGGATATGTCAATCCGTTCGCGAGATATGGGAGTTTGAAGCCAAGAAATGGTTGAGAAGGCAAAAAATTCTTCGCACTTCTGCTGCTCCAAACGCTTAACCAGAATGGCCTAGGGAAAAAATGCACGTACCGTTGTAATCGGGCGAGTTTCTACTTTCAGACGCAATACGAATTTTTGGGGTAGGTCAATCCGTTCGCGAGATATGGGAGTTTGAAGCCAAGAAATGGTTGAGTAGGGAAAAAATTTTTCGCAATTCTGCTGCTCCAAACGCTTAACCAGAATGGCCTAGGGAAAAAATACACATACGGTTGTAATCGGGCGAGCTTCTACTTTCAGATGCCATAGGAATTTTCGGGTTAGGTCAATCCGTTCGCGAGATATGGGAGTTTGAAGCCAAGAAATGGTTGAGAAGGCAAAAAATTTTTCGCACTTCTGCTGCTCCAAACGCTTAACCAGAATGGCCTAGGGAAAAAATACACATACCGTTGTAATCGGGCGAGATTCTACTTTCAGTTGCAATAGGAATTTTTGGGTTAGGTCAATCCGTTCGCGAGATATGGGACTTTGAAGCTAAGAAATAGTTGAGAAGACAACAAATTTTTCGCACTTCTGCTGCTCCAAACGCTTAACCAGAATGGCCTAGGGAAAAAATACACATACGGTTGTAATCGGGCGAGCTTCTACTTTCAGATGCAATAGGAATTTTTGGGTAAGGTCAATCCGTTCGCGAGTAATGGGAGTTTGAAGCCAAGAAATGGTTGAGAAGGCAAAAAATTTTTCGCACTTCGGCTGCTCCAAACGTTTAACCAGAATGGCCTAGGGAAAAAATACACATACCTTTGTAATCGGGCGAGATTCTACTTTCAGATGCAATAGGAATTTTTGGCTTAGGTCAATCCGTTCGCGAGATATGGGAGTTTGAAGCTAAGAAATGGTTGAGAAGACAACAAATTTTTCGCAAATCTGCTGCTCCAAACGCTTAACCAGAATGGCCTAGGGAAAAAATACACATACCGTTGTAATCGGGCGAGTTTCTACTTCCAGTCGCAACAGGAATTTTTGGGCTATGTCAATCCGTTCGCGAATTATGGGAGTTTGAAGCCAAGAAGTGGTTGAGAAGACCAAAAATTTTTTGCAATTCTGCTGCTCCAAACGCTTAACCAGAATGGCCTAGGCAAAAAATACACATACCGTTGTAATCGGGCGAGTTTCTACATTCAGTCGCAACAGGAATTTTTGGGTTATGTCAATCCGTTCGCGAGATATGGGAGTTTGAAGCCAAGAAATGGTTGAGAAGGCAAAAAATTCTTCGCAATTCTGCTGCTCCAAACGCTTAACCAGAATGGCCTAGGGAAAAAATGCACGTACCGTTGTAATCGGGCGAGTTTCTACTTTCAGACGCAATAGGAATTTTTGGGTTAGGTCAATCCGTTCGCGAGATATGGGAGTTTGAAGCCAAGAAATGGTTGAGAAGGGAAAAAATTTTTCGCAATTCTGCTGCTCCAAACGCTTAACCAGAATGGCCTAGGGAAAAAATGCACGTACCGTTGTAATCGGGCGAGTTTCTACTTTCAGAAGCAATACGAATTTTTGGGGTAGGTCAATCCGTTCGCGAGATATGGGAGTTTGAAGCCAAGAAATGGTTGAGTAGGGAAAAAATTTTTCGCAATTCTGCTGCTCCAAACGCTTAACCAGAATGGCCTAGGGAAAAAATACACATACGGTTGTAATCGGGCGAGCTTCTACTTTCAGATGCCATAGGAATTTTTGGGTTAGGTCAATCCGTTCGCGAGATATGGGAGTTTGAAGCCAAGAAATGGTTGAGAAGGCAAAAAATTTTTCGCACTTCTGCTGCTCCAAACGCTTAACCAGAATGGCCTAGGGAAAAAACACACATACCGTTGTAATCGGGCGAGATTCTACTTTCAGATGCAATAGGAATTTTTGGGTTAGGTCAATCCGTTCGCGAGATATGGGAGTTTGAAGCTAAGAAATGGTTGAGAAGGCAAAAAATTTTTGGTAATTCGGCTGCTCGAAACGCTTAACCAGAATGGCCTAGGGAAAAATACACATACCGTTGTAATCGGGCGAGCTTCTACTTACAAATGCAATAGGAATTTTTGGGTTAGGTCAATCCGTTCGCGAGATATGGGAGTTTGAAGCTAAGAAATGGTTGAGAAGGCAAAAAATTTTTGGTAATTCGGCTGCTCGAAACGCTTAACCAGAATGGCCTAGGGAAAAATACACATACCGTTGTAATCGGGCGAGCTTCTACTTTCAGATGCAATAGGAATTTTTGGGTTAGGTCAATCCGTTCGCGAGATATGGGACTTTGAAGCTAAGAAATAGTTGAGAAGACAACAAATTTTTCGCACTTCTGCTGCTCCAAACGCTTAACCAGAATGGCCTAGGGAAAAAATACACATACCGTTGAAATCGGGCGAGTTTCTACTTTCAGTCGCAACAGGAATTTTTGGGTTATGTCAATCCGTTCGCGAATTATGGGAGTTTGAAGCCAAGAAGTGGTTGAGAAGGCCAAAAATTTTTCGCAATTCTGCTGCTCCAAACGCTTAACCAGAATGGCCTAGGGAAAAAGTACACCTACCGTTGTTATCGGGCGAGTTTCTACTTTCAGTCGCAACAGGAATTTTTGGGTTAGGTCAATCCGTTCGCAGATATGGGAGTTTGAAACCAAGAAATGGTTGAGAAGACAACAAATTTTTCGCACATCTGCTGCTCCAAACGCTTAACCATAATGGCCTAGGGAAAAAAAACACATACCGTTGTAATCGGGCGAGTTTCTACTTCCAGTCGCAACAGGAATTTTTGGATTATGTCAATCCGTTCGCGAATTATGGGAGTTTGAATCCAAGAAGTGGTTGAGAAGGCCAAAAATTTTTCGCAATTCTGCTGCTCCAAACGCTTAACCAGAATGGCCTAGGGAAAAAATACACCAACCGTTGTAATCGAGCGAGTTTCTACTTTCAGTCGCAACAGGAATTTTTGGGTTATGTCAATCCGTTCGCGAATTATGGGAGTTTGAAGCCAAGAAATGGTTCAGAAGGCAAAAAATTTTTCGCAATTCTGCTGCTCCATACGCTTAACCAGAATGGCCTAGGGAAAAAATACACATACCGTTGTAATCGGGCGAGTTTCTACTTTCAGACGCAATAGGAATTTTTGGGTTAGGTCAATCCGTTCGCGAGATATGGGAGTTTGAAGCCAAGAAATGGTTGAGAAGGAAAAAAATTTTTCGCAATTCTGCTGCTCCAAACGCTTAACCAGAATGGCCTAGGGAAAAAATACACATACGGTTGTAATCGGGCGAGCTTCTACTTTCAGATACCATAGGAATTTTTGGGTTAGGTCAATCCGTTCGCGAGATATGGGAGTTTTAAGCCAAGAAATGGTTGAGAAGGCAAAAAATTTTTCGCACTTCTGCTGCTCCAAACGCTTAACCAGAATGGCCCAGGGAAAAAATACACATACCGTTGAAATCGGGCGAGTTTCTACTTTCAGTCGCAACAGGAATTTTTGGGTTATGTTAATCCGTTCGCGAATTATGGGAGTTTGAAGCCAAGAAGTGGTTGAGAAGGCAAAAAATTTTTCGCAATTCTGCTGCTCCAAACGCTTAACCAGAATGGCCTAGGGAAAAAATACACCTACCGTTGTAATCGGGCGAGTTTCTACTTTCAGTCGCAACAGGAATTTTTGGGTTAGGTCAATCCGTTCGCAGATATGGGAGTTTGAAACCAAGAAATGGTTGAGAAGACAACAAATTTTTCGCACATCTGCTGCTCCAAACGCGTAAACAGAATGGCCTAGGGAAAAAATACACATACCGTTGTAATCGGGCGAGTTTCTACTTCCAGTCGCAACTGGAATTTTTGGATTATGTCAAACCGTTCGCGAATTATGGGAGTTTGAAGCCAAGAAGTGGTTGAGAAGGCCAAAAATTGTTCCCACTTCTGCTGCTCTAAACGCTTAACCAGAATGGCCTAGGGAAAAAATACACCAACCGTTGTAATCGGGCGAGTTTCTACTTTCAGTCGCAACAGGAATTTTTGGGTTATGTCAATCCGTTCGCGAATTATGGGAGTTTGAATCCATGAAATGGTTGAGAAGGCAAAAAATTTTTCGCAATTCTGCTGCTCCAAACGCTTAACCAGAATGGCCTAGGGAAAAAATACACATACCGTTGTAATCGGGCGAGTTTCTACTTTCAGACGCAATAGGAATTTTTGGGTTAGGTCAATCCGTTCGCGAGATATGGGAGTTTGAAGCCAAGAAATGGTTGAGAAGGGAAAAAATTTTTCGCAATTCTGCTGCTCCAAACGCTTAACCAGAATGGCCTAGGGAAAAAATACACATACGGTTGTAATCGGGCGAGCTTCTACTTTCAGATACCATAGGAATTTTTGGGTTAGGTCAATCCGTTCGCGAGATATGGGAGTTTGAAGCCAAGAAATGGTTGAGAAGGCAAAAAATTTTTCGCACTTCTGCTGCTCCAAACGCTTAACCAGAATGGCCTAGGGAAAAATACACATACCGTTGTAATCGGGCGAGATTCTACTTTCCGATGCAATAGGAATTTTTGGGTTAGGTCAATCCGTTCGCGAGATATGGGAGTTTGAAGCTAAGAAATGGTTGAGAAGGCAAAAAATTTTTGGTAATTCGGCTGCTCGAAACGCTTAACCAGAATGGCCTAGGGAAAAATACACATACCGTTGTAATCGGGCGAGCTTCTACTTTCAGATGCAATAGGAATTTTTGGGTTAGGTCAATCCGTTCGCGAGATATGGGAGTTTGAAGCTAAGAAATGGTTGAGAAGGCAAAAAATTTTTGGTAATTCGGCTGCTCGAAACGCTTAACCAGAATGGCCTAGGGAAAAATACACATACCGTTGTAATCGGGCGAGCTTCTACTTTCAGATGCAATAGGAATTTTTGGGTTAGGTCAATCCGTTCGCGAGATATGGGACTTTGAAGCTAAGAAATAGTTGAGAAGACAACAAATTTTTCGCACTTCTGCTGCTCCAAACGCTTAACCAGAATGGCCTAGGGAAAAAATACACATACCGTTGAAATCGGGCGAGTTTCTACTTTCAGTCGCAACAGGAATTTTTGGGTTATGTCAATCCGTTCGCGAATTATGGGAGTTTGAAGCCAAGAAGTGGTTGAGAAGGCCAAAAATTTTTCGCAATTCTGCTGCTCCAAACGCTTAACCAGAATGGCCTAGGGAAAAAGTACACCTACCGTTGTTATCGGGCGAGTTTCTACTTTCAGTCGCAACAGGAATTTTTGGGTTAGGTCAATCCGTTCGCAGATATGGGATTTTGAAACCAAGAAATGGTTGAGAAGACAACAAATTTTTCGCACATCTGCTGCTCCAAACGCTTAACCAGAATGGCCTAGGGAAAAAAAAGACATACCCTTGTAATCGGGCGAGTTTCTACTTCCAGTCGCAACAGGAATTTTTGGATTATGTCAATCCGTTCGCGAATTATGGGAGTTTGAATCCAAGAAGTGGTTGAGAAGGCCAAAAATTTTTCGCAATTCTGCTGCTCCAAACGCTTAACCAGAATGGCCTAGGGAAAAAATACACCAACCGTTGTAATCGAGCGAGTTTCTACTTTCAGTCGCAACAGGAATTTTTGGGTTATGTCAATCCGTTCGCGAATTATGGGAGTTTGAAGCCAAGAAATGGTTCAGAAGGCAAAAAATTTTTCGCAATTCTGCTGCTCCATACGCTTAACCAGAATGGCCTAGGGAAAAAATACACATACCGTTGTAATCGGGCGAGTTTCTACTTTCAGACGCAATAGGAATTTTTGGGTTAGGTCAATCCGTTCGCGAGATATGGGAGTTCGAAGCCAAGAAATGGTTGAGAAGGAAAAAAATTTTTCGCAATTCTGCTGCTCCAAACGCTTAACCAGAATGGCCTAGGGAAAAAATACACATACGGTTGTAATCGGGCGAGCTTCTACTTTCAGATACCATAGGAATTTTTGGGTTAGGTCAATCCGTTCGCGAGATATGGGAGTTTGAAGCCAAGAAATGGTTGAGAAGGAAAAAAATTTTTCGCAATTCTGCTGCTCCAAACGCTTAACCAGAATGGCCTAGGGAAAAAATACACATACGGTTGTAATCGGGCGAGCTTCTACTTTCAGATACCATAGGAATTTTTGGGTTAGGTCAATCCGTTCGCGAGATATGGGAGTTTTAAGCCAAGAAATGGTTGAGAAGGCAAAAAATTTTTCGCACTTCTGCTGCTCCAAACGCTTAACCAGAATGGCCCAGGGAAAAAATACACATGCCGTTGAAATCGGGCGAGTTTCTACTTTCAGTCGCAACAGGAATTTTTGGGTTATGTTAATCCGTTCGCGAATTATGGGAGTTTGAAGCCAAGAAGTGGTTGAGAAGGCCAAAAATTTTTCGCAATTCTGCTGCTCCAAACGCTTAACCAGAATGGCCTAGGGAAAAAATACACCTACCGTTGTAATCGGGCGAGTTTCTACTTTCAGTCGCAACAGGAATTTTTGGGTTAGGTCAATCCGTTCGCAGATATGGGAGTTTGAAACCAAGAAATGGTTGAGAAGACAACAAATTTTTCGCACATCTGCTGCTCCAAACGCGTAACCAGAATGGCCTAGGGAAAAAATACACATACCGTTGTAATCGGGCGAGTTTCTACTTCCAGTCGCAACTGGAATTTTTGGATTATGTCAAACCGTTCGCGAATTATGGGAGTTTGAAGCCAAGAAGTGGTTGAGAAGGCCAAAAATTGTTCGCACTTCTGCTGCTCTAAACGCTTAACCAGAATGGCCTAGGGAAAAAATACACCAACCGTTGTAATCGGGCGAGTTTCTACTTTCAGACGCAATAGGAATTTTTGGCTTAGGTCAATCCGTTCGCGAGATATGGGAGTTTGAAGCCAAGAAATGGTTGAGAAGGGAAAAAATTTTTCGCAATTCTGCTGCTCCAAACGCTTAACCAGAATGGCCTAGGGAAAAAATACACATACGGTTGTAATCGGGCGAGCTTCTACTTTCAGATACCATAGGAATTTTTGGGTTAGGTCAATCCGTTCGCGAGATATGGGAGTTTGAAGCCAAGAAATGGTTGAGAAGGCAAAAAATTTTTCGCACTTCTGCTGCTCCAAACGCTTAACCAGAATGGCCTAGGGAAAAATACACATACCGTTGTAATCGGGCGAGATTCTACTTTCCGATGCAATAGGAATTTTTGGGTTAGGTCAATCCGTTCGCGAGATATGGGAGTTTGAAGCTAAGAAATGGTTGAGAAGGCAAAAAATTTTTGGTAATTCGGCTGCTCGAAACGCTTAACCAGAATGGCCTAGGGAAAAATACACATACCGTTGTAATCGGGCGAGCTTCTACTTTCAGATGCAATAGGAATTTTTGGGTTAGGTCAATCCGTTCGCGAGATATGGGACTTTGAAGCTAAGAAATAGTTGAGAAGACAACAAATTTTTCGCACTTCTGCTGCTCCAAACGCTTAACCAGAATGGCCTAGGGAAAAAATACACATACCGTTGAAATCGGGCGAGTTTCTACTTTCAGTCGCAACAGGAATTTTTGGGTTATGTCAATCCGTTCGCGAATTATGGGAGTTTGAAGCCAAGAAGTGGTTGAGAAGGCCAAAAATTTTTCGCAATTCTGCTGCTCCAAACGCTTAACCAGAATGGCCTAGGGAAAAAGTACACCTACCGTTGTTATCGGGCGAGTTTCTACTTTCAGTCGCAACAGGAATTTTTGGGTTAGGTCAATCCGTTCGCAGATATGGGATTTTGAAACCAAGAAATGGTTGAGAAGACAACAAATTTTTCGCACATCTGCTGCTCCAAACGCTTAACCAGAATGGCCTAGGGAAAAAAAAGACATACCCTTGTAATCGGGCGAGTTTCTACTTCCAGTCGCAACAGGAATTTTTGGATTATGTCAATCCGTTCGCGAATTATGGGAGTTTGAATCCAAGAAGTGGTTGAGAAGGCCAAAAATTTTTCGCAATTCTGCTGCTCCAAACGCTTAACCAGAATGGCCTAGGGAAAAAATACACCAACCGTTGTAATCGAGCGAGTTTCTACTTTCAGTCGCAACAGGAATTTTTGAGTTATGTCAATCCGTTCGCGAATTATGGGAGTTTGAAGCCAAGAAATGGTTCAGAAGGCAAAAAATTTTTCGCAATTCTGCTGCTCCATACGCTTAACCAGAATGGCCTAGGGAAAAAATACACATACCGTTGTAATCGGGCGAGTTTCTACTTTCAGACGCAATAGGAATTTTTGGGTTAGGTCAATCCGTTCGCGAGATATGGGAGTTTGAAGCCAAGAAATGGTTGAGAAGGAAAAAAATTTTTCGCAATTCTGCTGCTCCAAACGCTTAACCAGAATGGCCTAGGGAAAAAATACACATACGGTTGTAATCGGGCGAGCTTCTACTTTCAGATACCATAGGAATTTTTGGGTTAGGTCAATCCGTTCGCGAGATATGGGAGTTTGAAGCCAAGAAATGGTTGAGAAGGAAAAAAATTTTTCGCAATTCTGCTGCTCCAAACGCTTAACCAGAATGGCCTAGGGAAAAAATACACATACGGTTGTAATCGGGCGAGCTTCTACTTTCAGATACCATAGGAATTTTTGGGTTAGGTCAATCCGTTCGCGAGATATGGGAGTTTTAAGCCAAGAAATGGTTGAGAAGGCAAAAAATTTTTCGCACTTCTGCTGCTCCAAACGCTTAACCAGAATGGCCCAGGGAAAAAATACACATGCCGTTGAAATCGGGCGAGTTTCTACTTTCAGTCGCAACAGGAATTTTTGGGTTATGTTAATCCGTTCGCGAATTATGGGAGTTTGAAGCCAAGAAGTGGTTGAGAAGGCCAAAAATTTTTCGCAATTCTGCTGCTCCAAACGCTTAACCAGAATGGCCTAGGGAAAAAATACACCTACCGTTGTAATCGGGCGAGTTTCTACTTTCAGTCGCAACAGGAATTTTTGGGTTAGGTCAATCCGTTCGCAGATATGGGAGTTTGAAACCAAGAAATGGTTGAGAAGACAACAAATTTTTCGCACATCTGCTGCTCCAAACGCGTAACCAGAATGGCCTAGGGAAAAAATACACATACCGTTGTAATCGGGCGAGTTTCTACTTCCAGTCGCAACTGGAATTTTTGGATTATGTCAAACCGTTCGCGAATTATGGGAGTTTGAAGCCAAGAAGTGGTTGAGAAGGCCAAAAATTGTTCGCACTTCTGCTGCTCTAAACGCTTAACCAGAATGGCCTAGGGAAAAAATACACCAACCGTTGTAATCGGGCGAGTTTCTACTTTCAGACGCAATAGGAATTTTTGGCTTAGGTCAATCCGTTCGCGAGATATGGGAGTTTGAAGCCAAGAAATGGTTGAGAAGGGAAAAAATTTTTCGCAATTCTGCTGCTCCAAACGCTTAACCAGAATGGCCTAGGGAAAAAATACACATACGGTTGTAATCGGGCGAGCTTCTACTTTCAGATACCATAGGAATTTTTGGGTTAGGTCAATCCGTTCGCGAGATATGGGAGTTTGAAGCCAAGAAATGGTTGAGAAGGCAAAAAATTTTTCGCACTTCTGCTGCTCCAAACGCTTAACCAGAATGGCCTAGGGAAAAATACACATACCGTTGTAATCGGGCGAGATTCTACTTTCCGATGCAATAGGAATTTTTGGGTTAGGTCAATCCGTTCGCGAGATATGGGAGTTTGAAGCTAAGAAATGGTTGAGAAGGCAAAAAATTTTTGGTAATTCGGCTGCTCGAAACGCTTAACCAGAATGGCCTAGGGAAAAATACACATACCGTTGTAATCGGGCGAGCTTCTACTTTCAGATGCAATAGGAATTTTTGGGTTAGGTCAATCCGTTCGCGAGATATGGGAGTTTGAAGCTAAGAAATGGTTGAGAAGGCAAAAAATTTTTGGTAATTCGGCTGCTCGAAACGCTTAACCAGAATGGCCTAGGGAAAAATACACATACCGTTGTAATCGGGCGAGCTTCTACTTTCAGATGCAATAGGAATTTTTGGGTTAGGTCAATCCGTTCGCGAGATATGGGAGTTTGAAGCTAAGAAATGGTTGAGAAGGCAAAAAATTTTTGGTAATTCGGCTGCTCGAAACGCTTAACCAGAATGGCCTAGGGAAAAATACACATACCGTTGTAATCGGGCGAGCTTCTACTTTCAGATGCAATAGGAATTTTTGGGTTAGGTCAATCCGTTCGCGAGATATGGGACTTTGAAGCTAAGAAATAGTTGAGAAGACAACAAATTTTTCGCACTTCTGCTGCTCCAAACGCTTAACCAGAATGGCCTAGGGAAAAAATACACATACCGTTGAAATCGGGCGAGTTTCTACTTTCAGTCGCAACAGGAATTTTTGGGTTATGTCAATCCGTTCGCGAATTATGGGAGTTTGAAGCCAAGAAGTGGTTGAGAAGGCCAAAAATTTTTCGCAATTCTGCTGCTCCAAACGCTTAACCAGAATGGCCTAGGGAAAAAGTACACCTACCGTTGTTATCGGGCGAGTTTCTACTTTCAGTCGCAACAGGAATTTTTGGGTTAGGTCAATCCGTTCGCAGATATGGGAGTTTGAAACCAAGAAATGGTTGAGAAGACAACAAATTTTTCGCACATCTGCTGCTCCAAACGCTTAACCAGAATGGCCTAGGGAAAAAAAACACATACCGTTGTAATCGGGCGAGTTTCTACTTCCAGTCGCAACAGGAATTTTTGGATTATGTCAATCCGTTCGCGAATTATGGGAGTTTGAATCCAAGAAGTGGTTGAGAAGGCCAAAAATTTTTCGCAATTCTGCTGCTCCAAACGCTTAACCAGAATGGCCTAGGGAAAAAATACACCAACCGTTGTAATCGAGCGAGTTTCTACTTTCAGTCGCAACAGGAATTTTTGGGTTATGTCAATCCGTTCGCGAATTATGGGAGTTTGAAGCCAAGAAATGGTTCAGAAGGCAAAAAATTTTTCGCAATTCTGCTGCTCCATACGCTTAACCAGAATGGCCTAGGGAAAAAATACACATACCGTTGTAATCGGGCGAGTTTCTACTTTCAGACGCAATAGGAATTTTTGGGTTAGGTCAATCCGTTCGCGAGATATGGGAGTTTGAAGCCAAGAAATGGTTGAGAAGGAAAAAAATTTTTCGCAATTCTGCTGCTCCAAACGCTTAACCAGAATGGCCTAGGGAAAAAATACACATACGGTTGTAATCGGGCGAGCTTCTACTTTCAGATACCATAGGAATTTTTGGGTTAGGTCAATCCGTTCGCGAGATATGGGAGTTTGAAGCCAAGAAATGGTTGAGAAGGAAAAAAATTTTTCGCAATTCTGCTGCTCCAAACGCTTAACCAGAATGGCCTAGGGAA
Organism: Ptiloglossa arizonensis; assembly: GCF_051014685.1. Classification (NCBI taxonomy): domain Eukaryota; kingdom Metazoa; phylum Arthropoda; class Insecta; order Hymenoptera; family Colletidae; genus Ptiloglossa; species Ptiloglossa arizonensis. The sequence goes on from NW_027479099.1 coordinate 91,714, forward strand.
AAAATACACATACGGTTGTAATCGGGCGAGCTTCTACTTTCAGATACCATAGGAATTTTTGGGTTAGGTCAATCCGTTCGCGAGATATGGGAGTTTTAAGCCAAGAAATGGTTGAGAAGGCAAAAAATTTTTCGCACTTCTGCTGCTCCAAACGCTTAACCAGAATGGCCCAGGGAAAAAATACACATACCGTTGAAATCGGGCGAGTTTCTACTTTCAGTCGCAACAGGAATTTTTGGGTTATGTTAATCCGTTCGCGAATTATGGGAGTTTGAAGCCAAGAAGTGGTTGAGAAGGCCAAAAATTTTTCGCAATTCTGCTGCTCCAAACGCTTAACCAGAATGGCCTAGGGAAAAAATACACCTACCGTTGTAATCGGGCGAGTTTCTACTTTCAGTCGCAACAGGAATTTTTGGGTTAGGTCAATCCGTTCGCAGATATGGGAGTTTGAAACCAAGAAATGGTTGAGAAGACAACAAATTTTTCGCACATCTGCTGCTCCAAACGCGTAACCAGAATGGCCTAGGGAAAAAATACACATACCGTTGTAATCGGGCGAGTTTCTACTTCCAGTCGCAACTGGAATTTTTGGATTATGTCAAACCGTTCGCGAATTATGGGAGTTTGAAGCCAAGAAGTGGTTGAGAAGGCCAAAAATTGTTCGCACTTCTGCTGCTCTAAACGCTTAACCAGAATGGCCTAGGGAAAAAATACACCAACCGTTGTAATCGGGCGAGTTTCTACTTTCAGTCGCAACAGGAATTTTTGGGTTATGTCAATCCGTTCGCGAATTATGGGAGTTTGAAGCCATGAAATGGTTGAGAAGGCAAAAAATTTTTCGCAATTCTGCTGCTCCAAACGCTTAACCAGAATGGCCTAGGGAAAAAATACACATACCGTTGTAATCGGGCGAGTTTCTACTTTCAGACGCAATAGGAATTTTTGGGTTAGGTCAATCCGTTCGCGAGATATGGGAGTTTGAAGCCAAGAAATGGTTGAGAAGGGAAAAAATTTTTCGCAATTCTGCTGCTCCAAACGCTTAACCAGAATGGCCTAGGGAAAAAATACACGTACGGTTGTAATCGGGCGAGCTTCTACTTTCAGATACCATAGGAATTTTTGGGTTAGGTCAATCCGTTCGCGAGATATGGGAGTTTGAAGCCAAGAAATGGTTGAGAAGGCAAAAAATTTTTCGCACTTCTGCTGCTCCAAACGCTTAACCAGAATGGCCTAGGGAAAAATACACATACCGTTGTAATCGGGCGAGATTCTACTTTCCGATGCAATAGGAATTTTTGGGTTAGGTCAATCCGTTCGCGAGATATGGGAGTTTGAAGCTAAGAAATGGTTGAGAAGGCAAAAAATTTTTGGTAATTCGGCTGCTCGAAACGCTTAACCAGAATGGCCTAGGGAAAAATACACATACCGTTGTAATCGGGCGAGCTTCTACTTTCAGATGCAATAGGAATTTTTGGGTTAGGTCAATCCGTTCGCGAGATATGGGAGTTTGAAGCTAAGAAATGGTTGAGAAGGCAAAAAATTTTTGGTAATTCGGCTGCTCGAAACGCTTAACCAGAATGGCCTAGGGAAAAATACACATACCGTTGTAATCGGGCGAGCTTCTACTTTCAGATGCAATAGGAATTTTTGGGTTAGGTCAATCCGTTCGCGAGATATGGGACTTTGAAGCTAAGAAATAGTTGAGAAGACAACAAATTTTTCGCACTTCTGCTGCTCCAAACGCTTAACCAGAATGGCCTAGGGAAAAAATACACATACCGTTGAAATCGGGCGAGTTTCTACTTTCAGTCGCAACAGGAATTTTTGGGTTATGTCAATCCGTTCGCGAATTATGGGAGTTTGAAGCCAAGAAGTGGTTGAGAAGGCCAAAAATTTTTCGCAATTCTGCTGCTCCAAACGCTTAACCAGAATGGCCTAGGGAAAAAGTACACCTACCGTTGTTATCGGGCGAGTTTCTACTTTCAGTCGCAACAGGAATTTTTGGGTTAGGTCAATCCGTTCGCAGATATGGGAGTTTGAAACCAAGAAATGGTTGAGAAGACAACAAATTTTTCGCACATCTGCTGCTCCAAACGCTTAACCAGAATGGCCTAGGGAAAAAAAACACATACCGTTGTAATCGGGCGAGTTTCTACTTCCAGTCGCAACAGGAATTTTTGGATTATGTCAATCCGTTCGCGAATTATGGGAGTTTGAATCCAAGAAGTGGTTGAGAAGGCCAAAAATTTTTCGCAATTCTGCTGCTCCAAACGCTTAACCAGAATGGCCTAGGGAAAAAATACACCAACCGTTGTAATCGAGCGAGTTTCTACTTTCAGTCGCAACAGGAATTTTTGGGTTATGTCAATCCGTTCGCGAATTATGGGAGTTTGAAGCCAAGAAATGGTTCAGAAGGCAAAAAATTTTTCGCAATTCTGCTGCTCCATACGCTTAACCAGAATGGCCTAGGGAAAAAATACACATACCGTTGTAATCGGGCGAGTTTCTACTTTCGGACGCAATAGGAATTTTTGGGTTAGGTCAATCCGTTCGCGAGATATGGGAGTTTGAAGCCAAGAAATGGTTGAGAAGGAAAAAAATTTTTCGCAATTCTGCTGCTCCAAACGCTTAACCAGAATGGCCTAGGGAAAAAATACACATACGGTTGTAATCGGGCGAGCTTCTACTTTCAGATACCATAGGAATTTTTGGGTTAGGTCAATCCGTTCGCGAGATATGGGAGTTTTAAGCCAAGAAATGGTTGAGAAGGCAAAAAATTTTTCGCACTTCTGCTGCTCCAAACGCTTAACCAGAATGGCCCAGGGAAAAAATACACATACCGTTGAAATCGGGCGAGTTTCTACTTTCAGTCGCAACAGGAATTTTTGGGTTATGTTAATCCGTTCGCGAATTATGGGAGTTTGAAGCCAAGAAGTGGTTGAGAAGGCCAAAAATTTTTCGCAATTCTGCTGCTCCAAACGCTTAACCAGAATGGCCTAGGGAAAAAATACACCTACCGTTGTAATCGGGCGAGTTTCTACTTTCAGTCGCAACAGGAATTTTTGGGTTAGGTCAATCCGTTCGCAGATATGGGAGTTTGAAACCAAGAAATGGTTGAGAAGACAACAAATTTTTCGCACATCTGCTGCTCCAAACGCGTAACCAGAATGGCCTAGGGAAAAAATACACATACCGTTGTAATCGGGCGAGTTTCTACTTCCAGTCGCAACTGGAATTTTTGGATTATGTCAAACCGTTCGCGAATTATGGGAGTTTGAAGCCAAGAAGTGGTTGAGAAGGCCAAAAATTGTTCGCACTTCTGCTGCTCTAAACGCTTAACCAGAATGGCCTAGGGAAAAAATACACATACGGTTGTAATCGGGCGAGCTTCTACTTTCAGATACCATAGGAATTTTTGGGTTAGGTCAATCCGTTCGCGAGATATGGGAGTTTTAAGCCAAGAAATGGTTGAGAAGGCAAAAAATTTTTCGCACTTCTGCTGCTCCAAACGCTTAACCAGAATGGCCCAGGGAAAAAATACACATACCGTTGAAATCGGGCGAGTTTCTACTTTCAGTCGCAACAGGAATTTTTGGGTTATGTCAATCCGTTCGCGAATTATGGGAGTTTGAAGCCATGAAATGGTTGAGAAGGCAAAAAATTTTTCGCAATTCTGCTGCTCCAAACGCTTAACCAGAATGGCCTAGGGAAAAAATACACATACCGTTGTAATCGGGCGAGTTTCTACTTTCAGACGCAATAGGAATTTTTGGGTTAGGTCAATCCGTTCGCGAGATATGGGAGTTTGAAGCCAAGAAATGGTTGAGAAGGGAAAAAATTTTTCGCAATTCTGCTGCTCCAAACGCTTAACCAGAATGGCCTAGGGAAAAAATACACATACGGTTGTAATCGGGCGAGCTTCTACTTTCAGATACCATAGGAATTTTTGGGTTAGGTCAATCCGTTCGCGAGATATGGGAGTTTGAAGCCAAGAAATGGTTGAGAAGGCAAAAAATTTTTCGCACTTCTGCTGCTCCAAACGCTTAACCAGAATGGCCTAGGGAAAAATACACATACCGTTGTAATCGGGCGAGATTCTACTTTCCGATGCAATAGGAATTTTTGGGTTAGGTCAATCCGTTCGCGAGATATGGGAGTTTGAAGCTAAGAAATGGTTGAGAAGGCAAAAAATTTTTGGTAATTCGGCTGCTCGAAACGCTTAACCAGAATGGCCTAGGGAAAAATACACATACCGTTGTAATCGGGCGAGCTTCTACTTTCAGATGCAATAGGAATTTTTGGGTTAGGTCAATCCGTTCGCGAGATATGGGACTTTGAAGCTAAGAAATAGTTGAGAAGGAAAAAAATTTTTCGCACTTCTGCTGCTCCAACCGCTTAACCAGAATGGCCTAGGGAAAAAATACACATACCGTTGAAATCGGGCGAGTTTCTACTTTCAGTCGCAACAGGAATCTTTGGGTTACGTCAATCCGCTCGCGAATTATGGGAGTTTGAAGCCAAGAAGTAGTTGAGAAGGCCAAAAATTTTTCGCAATTCTGCTGCTCCAAACGCTTAACCAGAATGGCCTAGGGAAAAAATACTCCTACCGTTGTTATCGGGCGAGTTTCTACTTTCAGTCGCAACAGGAATTTTTGGGTTAGGTCAATCCGTTCGCAGATATGGGAGTTTGAAACCAAGAAATGGTTGAGAAGACAACAAATTTTTCGCACATCTGCTGCTCCAAACGCTTAACCAGAATGGCCTAGGGAAAAAAAAACACATACCGTTGTAATCGGGCGAGTTTCTACTTCCAGTCGCGACAGGAATTTTTGGATTATGTCAATCCGTTCGCGAATTATGGGAGTTTGAATCCAAGAAGCGGTTGAGAAGGCCAAAAATTTTTCGCAATTCTGCTGCTCCAAACGCTTAACCAGAATGGCCTAGGGAAAAAATACACCAACCGTTGTAATCGGGCGAGTTTCTACTTTCAGTCGCAACAGGAATTTTTGGGTTATGTCAATCCGTTCGCGAATTATGGGAGTTTGAAGCCAAGAAATGGTTCAGAAGGCAAAAAATTTTTCGCATTTCTGCTGCTCCATACGCTTAACCAGAATGGCCTAGGGAAAAAATACACATACCGTTGTAATCGGGCGAGTTTCTACTTTCAGACACAATAGGAATTTTTGGGTTAGGTCAATCCGTTCGCGAGATATGGGAGTTTGAAGCCAAGAAATGGTTGAGAAGGAAAAAAATTTTTCGCAATTCTGCTGCTCCAAACGCTTAACCAGAATGGCCTAGGGAAAAAATACACATACGGTTGTAATCGGGCGAGCTTCTACTTTCAGATACCATAGGAATTTTTGGGTTAGGTCAATCCGTTCGCGAGATATGGGAGTTTTAAGCCAAGAAATGGTTGAGAAGGCAAAAAATTTTTCGCACTTCTGCTGCTCCAAACGCTTAACCAGAATGGCCTAGGGAAAAAATACACATACCGTTGTAATCGGGCGAGATTCTACTTTCAGATGCAATAGGAATTTTTGGGTGAGGTCAATCCGTTCGCGAGATATGGGAGTTTGAAGCTAAGAAATGGTTGAGAAGGCAAAAAATTTTTGGTAATTCTGCTGCTCCAAACGCTTAACCAGAATGGCCTAGGGAAAAAATACACGTACCGTTGTAATCGGGCGAGTTTCTACTTTCACACGCAACAGGAATTTTTGTGTTAGGTCAATCCGTTCGCGAGATATGGGAGTTTAAAGCCAAGAAATGCTTGAGAAGGCATAAAATTTTTCGCAATGCTGCTGCTCCAAACGCTTAACCAGAATGGCCTAGGGAAAAATACACATACCGTTGTAATCGGGCGAGATTCTACTTTCAGGTGCAATAGGAATTTTTGGGTTAGGTCAATCCGTTCGCGAGATATGGGAGATTGAAGCTAAGAAATGGTTGAGAAGGCAAAAAATTTTTGGCAATTCGGCTGCTCGAAACGCTTAACCAGAATGGCCTAGGGAAAAAATACACATACCGTTGTAATCGGGCGAGCTTCTACTTTCAGACGCAATAGGAATTTTTGGGTTAGGTCAATCCGTTCGCGAATTATGGGAGTTTGAAGCCAAGAAATGGTTGAGAAGGCAAAAAATTCTTCGCAATTCTGCTGCTCCAAACGCTTAACCAGAATGGCCTAGGGAAAAAATACTCATACCGTTGTAATTGGGCGAGTTTCTACTTTCAGTCGCAACAGGAATTTTTGGGTTATGTCAATCCTTTCGCGAGATATGGGAGTTTAAAGCCAAGAAATGCTTGAGAAGGCATAAAATTTTTCGCAATGCTGCTGCTCCAAACGCTTAACCAGAATTGCCTAGGGAAAAAATACACATACCGTTGTAAACGGGCGAGCTTCTACTTTCAGACGCAATAGGAATTTTTGGGTTAGGTCAATCCGTTCGCGAGATATGGAATTTGAAGCTAACAAATGGTTGAGAAGACAACAAATTTGTCGCACATCTGCTGCTACAAACGCTTAACCAGAATGGCCTAGGGAAAAAATACACATACCGTTGTAATCGGGTGAGTTCCTACTTTCAGTCGCAACAGGAATTTTTGGGTTATGTCAATCCGTTCGCGAATTATGGGAGTTTGAAGCCAAGAAGTGGTTGAGAAGGCCAAAAATTTTTCGCAATTCTGCTGCTCCAAACGCTTAACCAGAATGGCCTAGGGAAAAATACACATACCGTTGCAATCGGGCGAGTTTCTACATTCAGTCGCAACAGGAATTTTTGGGTTATGTCAATCCGTTCGCAAGATATGGGAGTTTGAAGCCAAGAAATGGTTGAGAAGGCAAAAAATTCTTCGCAATTCTGCTGCTCCAAACGCTTAACCAGAATGGCCTAGGGAAAAAATACACATACCGTTGTAATCGGGCGAGCTTCTACTTTCAGATGCAATAGGAATTTTTGGGTTAGGTCAATCCGTTCGCTAGATATGGGACTTTGAAGCTAAGAAATAGTTGAGAAGACATCAAATTTTTCGCACTTCTGCTGCTCCAAACGCTTAAACAGAATGGCCTAGGGAAAAAATACACATACCGTTGTAATCGGGCGAGTTTCTACTTTCAGTCGCAACAGGAATTTTTGGGTTATGTCAATCCGTTCGCGAATTATGGGAGTTTGAAGCAAAGAAATGGTTGAGAAAGCAAAAAATTTTTCGCAATTCTGCTGCTCCAAACGCTTAACCAGAATGGCCTAGGGAAAAAATACACATACCGTTGTAATCGGGTGAGCTTCTACTTTCAGATGCAATAGGAATTTTTGGGTTAGGTCAATCCGTTCGCGAGATATGGGACTTTGAAGGCAAGAAATGGTTGAGAAGGCAAAAAATTTTTCACACTTCTGCTGCTCCAAACGCTTAACCAGAATGGCCTAGGGAAAAAATACACATACCGTTGTAATCGGGCGAGATTCTACTTTCAGATGCAATAGGAATGTTTGGGTTAGGTCAATCCGTTCGCGAGATATGGGAGTTTGAAACTAAGAAATGTGTGAGAAGACAACAAATTTTTCGCACATCTGCTGCTCCAAACGCTTAACCAGAATGGCCTAGGGAAAAAATACACATACCGTTGTAATCGGGCGAGTTTCTACTTTCAGTCGCAACAGGAATTTTTGGGTTATGTCAATCCGTTCGCAAGATATGGGAGTTTGAAGCCAAGAAATGGTTGAGAAGGCAAAAAATTCTTCGCAATTCTGCTGCTCCAAACGCTTAACCAGAATGGCCTAGGGAAAAAATACACATACCGTTGTAATCGGGTGAGCTTCTACTTTCAGATGCAATAGGAATTTTTGGGTTAGGTCAATCCGTTCGCGAGATATGGGACTTTGAAGCTAAGAAATAGTTGAGAAGACAACAAATTTTTCGCAGTTCTGCTGCTCCAAACGCTTAACCAGAATGGCCTAGGGAAAAAATACACATACCGTTGTAATCGGGCGAGTTTCTACTTTCAGTCGCAACAGGAATTTTTGGGTTATGTCAATCCGTTCGCGAATTATGGGAGTTTGAAGCCAAGAAATGGTTGAGAAGGCAAAAAATTTTTCGCAATTCTGCTGCTCCAAACGCTTAACCAGAATGGCCTGGGGAAAAAATACACATACCGTTGTAATCGGGCGAGTTTCTACTTTCAGACGCAATAGGAATTTTTGGGTTAGGTCACTCCGTTCGCGAGATATGGGAGTTTGATGCCAAGAAATGGTTGAGAAGGGAAAAAATTTTTCGCAATTCTGCTGCTCCAATCGCTTAACCAGAATGGCCTAGGGAAAAAATACTCATACCGTTGTAATCGGACGAGCTTCTACTTTCAGATGCAATAGGAATTTTTGGGTTAGGTCAATCCGTTCGCGAGATACGGGAGTTTGAAGCCAAGAAATGGTTGAGAAGGCAAAAAATTCTTCGCAATTCTGCTGCTCCAAACGCTTAACCAGAATGGCCTAGGGAAAAAATACACATACCGTTGTAATCGGGCGAGCTTCTACTTTCAGATGCAATAGGAATTTTTGGGTTAGGTCAATCCGTTCGCTAGATATGGGACTTTGAAGCTAAGAAATAGTTGAGAAGACATCAAATTTTTCGCACTTCTGCTGCTCCAAACGCTTAAACAGAATGGCCTAGGGAAAAAATACACATACCGTTGTAATCGGGCGAGTTTCTACTTTCAGTCGCAACAGGAATTTTTGGGTTATGTCAATCCGTTCGCGAATTATGGGAGTTTGAAGCAAAGAAATGGTTGAGAAAGCAAAAAATTTTTCGCAATTCTGCTGCTCCAAACGCTTAACCAGAATGGCCTAGGGAAAAAATACACATACCGTTGTAATCGGGTGAGCTTCTACTTTCAGATGCAATAGGAATTTTTGGGTTAGGTCAATCCGTTCGCGAGATATGGGACTTTGAAGCTAAGAAATAGTTGAGAAGACAACAAATTTTTCGCAGTTCTGCTGCTCCAAACGCTTAACCAGAATGGCCTAGGGAAAAAATACACATACCGTTGTAATCGGGCGAGTTTCTACTTTCAGTCGCAACAGGAATTTTTGGGTTATGTCAATCCGTTCGCGAATTATGGGAGTTTGAAGCCAAGAAATGGTTGAGAAGGCAAAAAATTTTTCGCAATTCTGCTGCTCCAAACGCTTAACCAGAATGGCCTGGGGAAAAAATACACATACCGTTGTAATCGGGCGAGTTTCTACTTTCAGACGCAATAGGAATTTTTGGGTTAGGTCACTCCGTTCGCGAGATATGGGAGTTTGATGCCAAGAAATGGTTGAGAAGGGAAAAAATTTTTCGCAATTCTGCTGCTCCAATCGCTTAACCAGAATGGCCTAGGGAAAAAATACTCATACCGTTGTAATCGGACGAGCTTCTACTTTCAGATGCAATAGGAATTTTTGGGTTAGGTCAATCCGTTCGCGAGATATGGGAGTTTGAAGGCAAGAAATGGTTGAGAAGGCAAAAAATTTTTCACACTTCTGCTGCTCCAAACGCTTAACCAGAATGGCCTAGGGAAAAAATACACATACCGTTGTAATCGGGCGAGATTCTACTTTCAGATGCAATAGGAATGTTTGGGTTAGGTCAATCCGTTCGCGAGATATGGGAGTTTGAAACTAAGAAATGTGTGAGAAGACAACAAATTTTTCGCACATCTGCTGCTCCAAACGCTTAACCAGAATGGCCTAGGGAAAAAATACACATACCGTTGTAATCGGGCGAGTTTCTACTTTCAGTCGCAACAGGAATTTTTGGGTTATGTCAATCCGTTCGCAAGATATGGGAGTTTGAAGCCAAGAAATGGTTGAGAAGGCAAAAAATTCTTCGCAATTCTGCTGCTCCAAACGCTTAACCAGAATGGCCTAGGGAAAAAATACACATACCGTTGTAATCGGGTGAGCTTCTACTTTCAGATGCAATAGGAATTTTTGGGTTAGGTCAATCCGTTCGCGAGATATGGGACTTTGAAGCTAAGAAATAGTTGAGAAGACAACAAATTTTTCGCAGTTCTGCTGCTCCAAACGCTTAACCAGAATGGCCTAGGGAAAAAATACACATACCGTTGTAATCGGGCGAGTTTCTACTTTCAGTCGCAACAGGAATTTTTGGGTTATGTCAATCCGTTCGCGAATTATGGGAGTTTGAAGCCAAGAAATGGTTGAGAAGGCAAAAAATTTTTCGCAATTCTGCTGCTCCAAACGCTTAACCAGAATGGCCTGGGGAAAAAATACACATACCGTTGTAATCGGGCGAGTTTCTACTTTCAGACGCAATAGGAATTTTTGGGTTAGGTCACTCCGTTCGCGAGATATGGGAGTTTGATGCCAAGAAATGGTTGAGAAGGGAAAAAATTTTTCGCAATTCTGCTGCTCCAATCGCTTAACCAGAATGGCCTAGGGAAAAAATACTCATACCGTTGTAATCGGACGAGCTTCTACTTTCAGATGCAATAGGAATTTTTGGGTTAGGTCAATCCGTTCGCGAGATATGGGAGTTTGAAGCCAAGAAATGGTTGAGAAGGCAAAAAATTTTTCACACTTCTGCTGCTCCAAACGCTTAACCAGAATGGCCTAGGGAAAAAATACACATACCGTTGTAATCGGGCGAGATTCTACTTTCAGATGCAATAGGAATTTTTGGGTTAGGTCAATCCGTTCGCGAGATATGGGAGTTTGAAACTAAGAAATGTGTGAGAAGACAACAAATTTTTCGCACATCTGCTGCTCCAAACGCTTAACCAGAATGGCCTAGGGAAAAAATACACGTACCGTTGTAAGCGGGCGAGTTTCTACTTTCACACGCAACAGGAATTTTTGGGTTAGGTCAATCCGTTCGCGAGATATGGGAGTTTAAAGCCAAGAAATGGTTGAGAGGGCATAAAATTTTTCGCAATGCTGCTGCTCCAAACGCTTAACCAGAATGGCCTAGGGAAAAAATACACATACCGTTGTAATCGGGCGAGCTTCTACTTTCAGATGCAATAGGAATTTTTGTGTTAGGTCAATCCGTTCGCGAGATATGGGAGTTTGAAGCTAAGAAATGGTTGAGAGGGCAAAAAATTTTTGGCAATTCGGCTGCTCGAAACGCTTAACCAGAATGGCCTAGGGAAAAAATACACATACCGTTGTAATCGGGCGAGCTTCTACTTTCACACGCAACAGGAATTTTTGGGTTAGGTCAATCCGTTCGCGAGATATGGGAGTTTGAAGCCAAGAAATGGTTGAGAAGGCAAAAAATTCTTCGCAATTCTGCTGCTCCAAACGCTTAACCAGAATGGCCTAGGGAAAAAATACACATACCGTTGTAATCGGGCGAGATTCTACTTTCAGATACAATAGGAATTTTTGGGTTATGTCAATCCGTTCGCAAGATATGGGAGTTTGAAGCCAAGAAATGGTTGAGAAGGCAAAAAATTCTTCGCAATTCTGCTGCTCCAAACGCTTAACCAGAATGGCCTAGGGAAAAAATACACATACCGTTGTAATCGGGTGAGCTTCTACTTTCAGATGCAATAGGAATTTTTGGGTTAGGTCAATCCGTTCGCGAGATATGGGACTTTGAAGCTAAGAAATAGTTGAGAAGACAACAAATTTTTCGCAGTTCTGCTGCTCCAAACGCTTAACCAGAATGGCCTAGGGAAAAAATACACATACCGTTGTAATCGGGCGAGTTTCTACTTTCAGTCGCAACAGGAATTTTTGGGTTATGTCAATCCGTTCGCGAATTATGGGAGTTTGAAGCCAAGAAATGGTTGAGAAGGCAAAAAATTTTTCGCAATTCTGCTGCTCCAAACGCTTAACCAGAATGGCCTGGGGAAAAAATACACATACCGTTGTAATCGGGCGAGTTTCTACTTTCAGACGCAATAGGAATTTTTGGGTTAGGTCACTCCGTTCGCGAGATATGGGAGTTTGATGCCAAGAAATGGTTGAGAAGGGAAAAAATTTTTCGCAATTCTGCTGCTCCAATCGCTTAACCAGAATGGCCTAGGGAAAAAATACTCATACCGTTGTAATCGGACGAGCTTCTACTTTCAGATGCAATAGGAATTTTTGGGTTAGGTCAATCCGTTCGCGAGATATGGGAGTTTGAAGCCAAGAAATGGTTGAGAAGGCAAAAAATTTTTCACACTTCTGCTGCTCCAAACGCTTAACCAGAATGGCCTAGGGAAAAAATACACATACCGTTGTAATCGGGCGAGATTCTACTTTCAGATGCAATAGGAATTTTTGGGTTAGGTCAATCCGTTCGCGAGATATGGGAGTTTGAAACTAAGAAATGTGTGAGAAGACAACAAATTTTTCGCACATCTGCTGCTCCAAACGCTTAACCAGAATGGCCTAGGGAAAAAATACACGTACCGTTGTAAGCGGGCGAGTTTCTACTTTCACACGCAACAGGAATTTTTGGGTTAGGTCAATCCGTTCGCGAGATATGGGAGTTTAAAGCCAAGAAATGGTTGAGAGGGCATAAAATTTTTCGCAATGCTGCTGCTCCAAACGCTTAACCAGAATGGCCTAGGGAAAAAATACACATACCGTTGTAATCGGGCGAGCTTCTACTTTCAGATGCAATAGGAATTTTTGTGTTAGGTCAATCCGTTCGCGAGATATGGGAGTTTGAAGCTAAGAAATGGTTGAGAGGGCAAAAAATTTTTGGCAATTCGGCTGCTCGAAACGCTTAACCAGAATGGCCTAGGGAAAAAATACACATACCGTTGTAATCGGGCGAGCTTCTACTTTCACACGCAACAGGAATTTTTGGGTTAGGTCAATCCGTTCGCGAGATATGGGAGTTTGAAGCCAAGAAATGGTTGAGAAGGCAAAAAATTCTTCGCAATTCTGCTGCTCCAAACGCTTAACCAGAATGGCCTAGGGAAAAAATACACATACCGTTGTAATCGGGCGAGATTCTACTTTCAGATACAATAGGAATTTTTGTGTTAGGTCAATCCGTTCGCGAGATATGGGAGTTTGAAGCTAAGAAATGGTTGAGAGGGCAAAAAATTTTTGGCAATTCGGCTGCTCGAAACGCTTAACCAGAATGGCCTAGGGAAAAAATACACATACCGTTGTAATCGGGCGAGCTTCTACTTTCAGACGCAATAGGAATTTTTGGGTTAGGTCAATCCGTTCGCGAGATATGGGAGTTTGAAGCCAAGAAATGGTTGAGAAGGCTAAAAATTCTTCGCAATTCTGCTGCTCCAAACGCTTCACCAGAATGGCCTAGGGAAAAAATACACGTACCGTTGTAATCGGGCGAGTTTCTACTTTCACACGCAACAGGAATTTTTGGGTTAGGTCAATCCGTTCGCGAGATATGGGAGTTTAAAGCCAAGAAATGCTTGAGAAGGCATAAAATTTTTCGCAATGCTGCTGCTCCAAACGCTTAACCAGAGTGGCCTAGGGAAAAATACACATACCGTTGTAATCGCGCGAGTTTCTGCTTTCAGATGCAATAGGAATTCTTGGGTTAGGTGAATCCGTACGCGAGATATGGGAGTTTGAAGCCAAGAAACGGTTGAGAAGGGAAAAAAATTTTCGCAATTCTGCTGCTCCAAACGCTTAACCAGAATGGCCTAGGGAAAAAATACACATACCGTTGTAATCGGGCGAGCTTCTACTTTCAGATGCAATAGGAATTTTTGGGTTCGGTCAATCCGTTCGCGAGATATGGGAGTTTGAAGACAAGAAATGTTTGAGAAGGCAAAAAATTTTTCGCACTTCTGCTGCTCCAAACGCTTAACCAGAATGGCCTAGGGAAAAATACACATACCGTTGTAATCGGGCGAGATTCTACTTTCAGATGCAATAGGAATTTTTGTGTTAGGTCAATCCGTTCGCGAGATATGGGAGTTTGAAGCTAAGAAATGGTTGAGAGGGCAAAAAATTTTTGGCAATTCGGCTGCTCGAAACGCTTAACCAGAATGGCCTAGGGAAAAAATACACATACCGTTGTAATCGGGCGAGCTTCTACTTTCAGACGTAATAGGAATTTTTGGGTTAGGTCAATCCGTTCGCGAGATATGGGAGTTTGAAGCCAAGAAATGGTTGAGAAGGCAAAAAATTCTTCGCAATTCTGCTGCTCCAAACGCTTAACCAGAATGGCCTAGGGAAAAAATACACGTACCGTTGTAATCGGGCGAGTTTCTACTTTCACACGCAACAGGAATTTTTGGGTTAGGTCAATCCGTTCGCGAGATATGGGAGTTTAAAGCCAAGAAATGGTTGAGAGGGCATAAAATTTTTCGCAATGCTGCTGCTCCAAACGCTTAACCAGAATGGCCTAGGGAAAAAATACACATACCGTTGTAATCGGGCGAGCTTCTACTTTCAGATGCAATAGGAATTTTTGTGTTAGGTCAATCCGTTCGCGAGATATGGGAGTTTGAAGCTAAGAAATGGTTGAGAGGGCAAAAAATTTTTGGCAATTCGGCTGCTCGAAACGCTTAACCAGAATGGCCTAGGGAAAAAATACACATACCGTTGTAATCGGGCGAGCTTCTACTTTCACACGCAACAGGAATTTTTGGGTTAGGTCAATCCGTTCGCGAGATATGGGAGTTTGAAGCCAAGAAATGGTTGAGAAGGCAAAAAATTCTTCGCAATTCTGCTGCTCCAAACGCTTAACCAGAATGGCCTAGGGAAAAAATACACATACCGTTGTAATCGGGCGAGATTCTACTTTCAGATACAATAGGAATTTTTGGGTTATGTCAATCCGTTCGCAAGATATGGGAGTTTGAAGCCAAGAAATGGTTGAGAAGGCAAAAAATTCTTCGCAATTCTGCTGCTCCAAACGCTTAACCAGAATGGCCTAGGGAAAAAATACACATACCGTTGTAATCGGGTGAGCTTCTACTTTCAGATGCAATAGGAATTTTTGGGTTAGGTCAATCCGTTCGCGAGATATGGGACTTTGAAGCTAAGAAATAGTTGAGAAGACAACAAATTTTTCGCAGTTCTGCTGCTCCAAACGCTTAACCAGAATGGCCTAGGGAAAAAATACACATACCGTTGTAATCGGGCGAGTTTCTACTTTCAGTCGCAACAGGAATTTTTGGGTTATGTCAATCCGTTCGCGAATTATGGGAGTTTGAAGCCAAGAAATGGTTGAGAAGGCAAAAAATTTTTCGCAATTCTGCTGCTCCAAACGCTTAACCAGAATGGCCTGGGGAAAAAATACACATACCGTTGTAATCGGGCGAGTTTCTACTTTCAGACGCAATAGGAATTTTTGGGTTAGGTCACTCCGTTCGCGAGATATGGGAGTTTGATGCCAAGAAATGGTTGAGAAGGGAAAAAATTTTTCGCAATTCTGCTGCTCCAATCGCTTAACCAGAATGGCCTAGGGAAAAAATACTCATACCGTTGTAATCGGACGAGCTTCTACTTTCAGATGCAATAGGAATTTTTGGGTTAGGTCAATCCGTTCGCGAGATATGGGAGTTTGAAGCCAAGAAATGGTTGAGAAGGCAAAAAATTTTTCACACTTCTGCTGCTCCAAACGCTTAACCAGAATGGCCTAGGGAAAAAATACACATACCGTTGTAATCGGGCGAGATTCTACTTTCAGATGCAATAGGAATTTTTGGGTTAGGTCAATCCGTTCGCGAGATATGGGAGTTTGAAACTAAGAAATGTGTGAGAAGACAACAAATTTTTCGCACATCTGCTGCTCCAAACGCTTAACCAGAATGGCCTAGGGAAAAAATACACGTACCGTTGTAAGCGGGCGAGTTTCTACTTTCACACGCAACAGGAATTTTTGGGTTAGGTCAATCCGTTCGCGAGATATGGGAGTTTAAAGCCAAGAAATGGTTGAGAGGGCATAAAATTTTTCGCAATGCTGCTGCTCCAAACGCTTAACCAGAATGGCCTAGGGAAAAAATACACATACCGTTGTAATCGGGCGAGCTTCTACTTTCAGATGCAATAGGAATTTTTGTGTTAGGTCAATCCGTTCGCGAGATATGGGAGTTTGAAGCTAAGAAATGGTTGAGAGGGCAAAAAATTTTTGGCAATTCGGCTGCTCGAAACGCTTAACCAGAATGGCCTAGGGAAAAAATACACATACCGTTGTAATCGGGCGAGCTTCTACTTTCACACGCAACAGGAATTTTTGGGTTAGGTCAATCCGTTCGCGAGATATGGGAGTTTGAAGCCAAGAAATGGTTGAGAAGGCAAAAAATTCTTCGCAATTCTGCTGCTCCAAACGCTTAACCAGAATGGCCTAGGGAAAAAATACACATACCGTTGTAATCGGGCGAGATTCTACTTTCAGATACAATAGGAATTTTTGTGTTAGGTCAATCCGTTCGCGAGATATGGGAGTTTGAAGCTAAGAAATGGTTGAGAGGGCAAAAAATTTTTGGCAATTCGGCTGCTCGAAACGCTTAACCAGAATGGCCTAGGGAAAAAATACACATACCGTTGTAATCGGGCGAGCTTCTACTTTCAGACGCAATAGGAATTTTTGGGTTAGGTCAATCCGTTCGCGAGATATGGGAGTTTGAAGCCAAGAAATGGTTGAGAAGGCTAAAAATTCTTCGCAATTCTGCTGCTCCAAACGCTTCACCAGAATGGCCTAGGGAAAAAATACACGTACCGTTGTAATCGGGCGAGTTTCTACTTTCACACGCAACAGGAATTTTTGGGTTAGGTCAATCCGTTCGCGAGATATGGGAGTTTAAAGCCAAGAAATGCTTGAGAAGGCATAAAATTTTTCGCAATGCTGCTGCTCCAAACGCTTAACCAGAGTGGCCTAGGGAAAAATACACATACCGTTGTAATCGCGCGAGTTTCTGCTTTCAGATGCAATAGGAATTCTTGGGTTAGGTGAATCCGTACGCGAGATATGGGAGTTTGAAGCCAAGAAACGGTTGAGAAGGGAAAAAAATTTTCGCAATTCTGCTGCTCCAAACGCTTAACCAGAATGGCCTAGGGAAAAAATACACATACCGTTGTAATCGGGCGAGCTTCTACTTTCAGATGCAATAGGAATTTTTGGGTTCGGTCAATCCGTTCGCGAGATATGGGAGTTTGAAGACAAGAAATGTTTGAGAAGGCAAAAAATTTTTCGCACTTCTGCTGCTCCAAACGCTTAACCAGAATGGCCTAGGGAAAAATACACATACCGTTGTAATCGGGCGAGATTCTACTTTCAGATGCAATAGGAATTTTTGTGTTAGGTCAATCCGTTCGCGAGATATGGGAGTTTGAAGCTAAGAAATGGTTGAGAGGGCAAAAAATTTTTGGCAATTCGGCTGCTCGAAACGCTTAACCAGAATGGCCTAGGGAAAAAATACACATACCGTTGTAATCGGGCGAGCTTCTACTTTCAGACGCAATAGGAATTTTTGGGTTAGGTCAATCCGTTCGCGAGATATGGGAGTTTGAAGCCAAGAAATGGTTGAGAAGGCAAAAAATTCTTCGCAATTCTGCTGCTCCAAACGCTTAACCAGAATGGCCTAGGGAAAAAATACACGTACCGTTGTAATCGGGCGAGTTTCTACTTTCACACGCAACAGGAATTTTTGGGTTAGGTCAATCCGTTCGCGAGATATGGGAGTTTAAAGCCAAGAAATGCTTGAGAAGGCATAAAATTTTTCGCAATGCTGCTGCTCCAAACGCTTAACCAGAGTGGCCTAGGGAAAAATACACATACCGTTGTAATCGGGCGAGATTCTACTTTCAGATGCAATAGGAATTTTTGGGTTAGGTCAATCCGTTCGCGAGATATGGGAGTTTGAAGCTAAGAAATGGTTGCGAAGGCAAAAAATTTTTGGCAATTCGGCTGCTCGAAACGCTTAACCAGAATGGCCTAGGGAAAAAATACACATACCGTTGTAATCGGGCGAGCATCTACTTTCAGACGCAATAGGAATTTTTGGGTTAGGTCAATCCGTTCGCGAGATATGGGAGTTTGAAGCCAAGAAATGGTTGAGAAGGCAAAAAATTCTTCGCAATTCTGCTGCTCCAAACGCTTAACCAGAATGGCCTAGGGAAAAAATACACGTACCGTTGTAATCGGGCGAGTTTCTACTTTCAGACGCAATAGGAATTTTTGGGTTAGGTCAATCCGTTCGCGAGATATGGGAGTTTGAAGCCAAGAAATGATTGAGAAGGCAAAAAATTCTTCGCGATTCTGCTGCTCCAAACGCTTAACCAGAATGGCCTAGGGAAAAAATACACGTACCGTTGTAATCGGGCGAGTTTCTACTTTCACACGCAACAGGAATTTTTGGGTTAGGTCAATCCGTTCGCGAGATATGGGAGTTTAAAGCCAAGAAATGCTTGAGAAGGCATAAAATTTTTCGCACTTCTGCTGCTCCAAACGCTTAACCAGAATGGCCTAGGGAAAAATACACATACCGTTGTAATCGGGCGAGATTCTACTTTCAGATGCAATAGGAATTTTTGTGTTAGGTCAATCCGTTCGCGAGATATGGGAGTTTGAAGCTAAGAAATGGTTGAGAGGGCAAAAAATTTTTGGCAATTCGGCTGCTCGAAACGCTTAACCAGAATGGCCTAGGGAAAAAATACACATACCGTTGTAATCGGGCGAGCTTCTACTTTCAGACGCAATAGGAATTTTTGGGTTAGGTCAATCCGTTCGCGAGATATGGGAGTTTGAAGCCAAGAAATGGTTGAGAAGGCAAAAAATTCTTCGCAATTCTGCTGCTCCAATCGCTTAACCAGAATGGCCTAGGGAAAAAATACTCATACCGTTGTAATCGGACGAGCTTCTACTTTCAGATGCAATAGGAATTTTTGGGTTAGGTCAATCCGTTCGCGAGATATGGGAGTTTGAAGGCAAGAAATGGTTGAGAAGGCAAAAAATTTTTCACACTTCTGCTGCTCCAAACGCTTAACCAGAATGGCCTAGGGAAAAAATACACATACCGTTGTAATCGGGCGAGATTCTACTTTCAGATGCAATAGGAATGTTTGGGTTAGGTCAATCCGTTCGCGAGATATGGGAGTTTGAAACTAAGAAATGTGTGAGAAGACAACAAATTTTTCGCACATCTGCTGCTCCAAACGCTTAACCAGAATGGCCTAGGGAAAAAATACACATACCGTTGTAATCGGGCGAGTTTCTACTTTCAGTCGCAACAGGAATTTTTGGGTTATGTCAATCCGTTCGCAAGATATGGGAGTTTGAAGCCAAGAAATGGTTGAGAAGGCAAAAAATTCTTCGCAATTCTGCTGCTCCAAACGCTTAACCAGAATGGCCTAGGGAAAAAATACACATACCGTTGTAATCGGGTGAGCTTCTACTTTCAGATGCAATAGGAATTTTTGGGTTAGGTCAATCCGTTCGCGAGATATGGGACTTTGAAGCTAAGAAATAGTTGAGAAGACAACAAATTTTTCGCAGTTCTGCTGCTCCAAACGCTTAACCAGAATGGCCTAGGGAAAAAATACACATACCGTTGTAATCGGGCGAGTTTCTACTTTCAGTCGCAACAGGAATTTTTGGGTTATGTCAATCCGTTCGCGAATTATGGGAGTTTGAAGCCAAGAAATGGTTGAGAAGGCAAAAAATTTTTCGCAATTCTGCTGCTCCAAACGCTTAACCAGAATGGCCTGGGGAAAAAATACACATACCGTTGTAATCGGGCGAGTTTCTACTTTCAGACGCAATAGGAATTTTTGGGTTAGGTCACTCCGTTCGCGAGATATGGGAGTTTGATGCCAAGAAATGGTTGAGAAGGGAAAAAATTTTTCGCAATTCTGCTGCTCCAATCGCTTAACCAGAATGGCCTAGGGAAAAAATACTCATACCGTTGTAATCGGACGAGCTTCTACTTTCAGATGCAATAGGAATTTTTGGGTTAGGTCAATCCGTTCGCGAGATATGGGAGTTTGAAGCCAAGAAATGGTTGAGAAGGCAAAAAATTTTTCACACTTCTGCTGCTCCAAACGCTTAACCAGAATGGCCTAGGGAAAAAATACACATACCGTTGTAATCGGGCGAGATTCTACTTTCAGATGCAATAGGAATTTTTGGGTTAGGTCAATCCGTTCGCGAGATATGGGAGTTTGAAACTAAGAAATGTGTGAGAAGACAACAAATTTTTCGCACATCTGCTGCTCCAAACGCTTAACCAGAATGGCCTAGGGAAAAAATACACGTACCGTTGTAAGCGGGCGAGTTTCTACTTTCACACGCAACAGGAATTTTTGGGTTAGGTCAATCCGTTCGCGAGATATGGGAGTTTAAAGCCAAGAAATGGTTGAGAGGGCATAAAATTTTTCGCAATGCTGCTGCTCCAAACGCTTAACCAGAATGGCCTAGGGAAAAAATACACATACCGTTGTAATCGGGCGAGCTTCTACTTTCAGATGCAATAGGAATTTTTGTGTTAGGTCAATCCGTTCGCGAGATATGGGAGTTTGAAGCTAAGAAATGGTTGAGAGGGCAAAAAATTTTTGGCAATTCGGCTGCTCGAAACGCTTAACCAGAATGGCCTAGGGAAAAAATACACATACCGTTGTAATCGGGCGAGCTTCTACTTTCACACGCAACAGGAATTTTTGGGTTAGGTCAATCCGTTCGCGAGATATGGGAGTTTGAAGCCAAGAAATGGTTGAGAAGGCAAAAAATTCTTCGCAATTCTGCTGCTCCAAACGCTTAACCAGAATGGCCTAGGGAAAAAATACACATACCGTTGTAATCGGGCGAGATTCTACTTTCAGATACAATAGGAATTTTTGGGTTATGTCAATCCGTTCGCAAGATATGGGAGTTTGAAGCCAAGAAATGGTTGAGAAGGCAAAAAATTCTTCGCAATTCTGCTGCTCCAAACGCTTAACCAGAATGGCCTAGGGAAAAAATACACATACCGTTGTAATCGGGTGAGCTTCTACTTTCAGATGCAATAGGAATTTTTGGGTTAGGTCAATCCGTTCGCGAGATATGGGACTTTGAAGCTAAGAAATAGTTGAGAAGACAACAAATTTTTCGCAGTTCTGCTGCTCCAAACGCTTAACCAGAATGGCCTAGGGAAAAAATACACATACCGTTGTAATCGGGCGAGTTTCTACTTTCAGTCGCAACAGGAATTTTTGGGTTATGTCAATCCGTTCGCGAATTATGGGAGTTTGAAGCCAAGAAATGGTTGAGAAGGCAAAAAATTTTTCGCAATTCTGCTGCTCCAAACGCTTAACCAGAATGGCCTGGGGAAAAAATACACATACCGTTGTAATCGGGCGAGTTTCTACTTTCAGACGCAATAGGAATTTTTGGGTTAGGTCACTCCGTTCGCGAGATATGGGAGTTTGATGCCAAGAAATGGTTGAGAAGGGAAAAAATTTTTCGCAATTCTGCTGCTCCAATCGCTTAACCAGAATGGCCTAGGGAAAAAATACTCATACCGTTGTAATCGGACGAGCTTCTACTTTCAGATGCAATAGGAATTTTTGGGTTAGGTCAATCCGTTCGCGAGATATGGGAGTTTGAAGCCAAGAAATGGTTGAGAAGGCAAAAAATTTTTCACACTTCTGCTGCTCCAAACGCTTAACCAGAATGGCCTAGGGAAAAAATACACATACCGTTGTAATCGGGCGAGATTCTACTTTCAGATGCAATAGGAATTTTTGGGTTAGGTCAATCCGTTCGCGAGATATGGGAGTTTGAAACTAAGAAATGTGTGAGAAGACAACAAATTTTTCGCACATCTGCTGCTCCAAACGCTTAACCAGAATGGCCTAGGGAAAAAATACACGTACCGTTGTAAGCGGGCGAGTTTCTACTTTCACACGCAACAGGAATTTTTGGGTTAGGTCAATCCGTTCGCGAGATATGGGAGTTTAAAGCCAAGAAATGGTTGAGAGGGCATAAAATTTTTCGCAATGCTGCTGCTCCAAACGCTTAACCAGAATGGCCTAGGGAAAAAATACACATACCGTTGTAATCGGGCGAGCTTCTACTTTCAGATGCAATAGGAATTTTTGTGTTAGGTCAATCCGTTCGCGAGATATGGGAGTTTGAAGCTAAGAAATGGTTGAGAGGGCAAAAAATTTTTGGCAATTCGGCTGCTCGAAACGCTTAACCAGAATGGCCTAGGGAAAAAATACACATACCGTTGTAATCGGGCGAGCTTCTACTTTCACACGCAACAGGAATTTTTGGGTTAGGTCAATCCGTTCGCGAGATATGGGAGTTTGAAGCCAAGAAATGGTTGAGAAGGCAAAAAATTCTTCGCAATTCTGCTGCTCCAAACGCTTAACCAGAATGGCCTAGGGAAAAAATACACATACCGTTGTAATCGGGCGAGATTCTACTTTCAGATACAATAGGAATTTTTGTGTTAGGTCAATCCGTTCGCGAGATATGGGAGTTTGAAGCTAAGAAATGGTTGAGAGGGCAAAAAATTTTTGGCAATTCGGCTGCTCGAAACGCTTAACCAGAATGGCCTAGGGAAAAAATACACATACCGTTGTAATCGGGCGAGCTTCTACTTTCAGACGCAATAGGAATTTTTGGGTTAGGTCAATCCGTTCGCGAGATATGGGAGTTTGAAGCCAAGAAATGGTTGAGAAGGCTAAAAATTCTTCGCAATTCTGCTGCTCCAAACGCTTCACCAGAATGGCCTAGGGAAAAAATACACGTACCGTTGTAATCGGGCGAGTTTCTACTTTCACACGCAACAGGAATTTTTGGGTTAGGTCAATCCGTTCGCGAGATATGGGAGTTTAAAGCCAAGAAATGCTTGAGAAGGCATAAAATTTTTCGCAATGCTGCTGCTCCAAACGCTTAACCAGAGTGGCCTAGGGAAAAATACACATACCGTTGTAATCGCGCGAGTTTCTGCTTTCAGATGCAATAGGAATTCTTGGGTTAGGTGAATCCGTACGCGAGATATGGGAGTTTGAAGCCAAGAAACGGTTGAGAAGGGAAAAAAATTTTCGCAATTCTGCTGCTCCAAACGCTTAACCAGAATGGCCTAGGGAAAAAATACACATACCGTTGTAATCGGGCGAGCTTCTACTTTCAGATGCAATAGGAATTTTTGGGTTCGGTCAATCCGTTCGCGAGATATGGGAGTTTGAAGACAAGAAATGTTTGAGAAGGCAAAAAATTTTTCGCACTTCTGCTGCTCCAAACGCTTAACCAGAATGGCCTAGGGAAAAATACACATACCGTTGTAATCGGGCGAGATTCTACTTTCAGATGCAATAGGAATTTTTGTGTTAGGTCAATCCGTTCGCGAGATATGGGAGTTTGAAGCTAAGAAATGGTTGAGAGGGCAAAAAATTTTTGGCAATTCGGCTGCTCGAAACGCTTAACCAGAATGGCCTAGGGAAAAAATACACATACCGTTGTAATCGGGCGAGCTTCTACTTTCAGACGCAATAGGAATTTTTGGGTTAGGTCAATCCGTTCGCGAGATATGGGAGTTTGAAGCCAAGAAATGGTTGAGAAGGCAAAAAATTCTTCGCAATTCTGCTGCTCCAAACGCTTAACCAGAATGGCCTAGGGAAAAAATACACGTACCGTTGTAATCGGGCGAGTTTCTACTTTCACACGCAACAGGAATTTTTGGGTTAGGTCAATCCGTTCGCGAGATATGGGAGTTTAAAGCCAAGAAATGCTTGAGAAGGCATAAAATTTTTCGCAATGCTGCTGCTCCAAACGCTTAACCAGAGTGGCCTAGGGAAAAATACACATACCGTTGTAATCGGGCGAGATTCTACTTTCAGATGCAATAGGAATTTTTGGGTTAGGTCAATCCGTTCGCGAGATATGGGAGTTTGAAGCTAAGAAATGGTTGCGAAGGCAAAAAATTTTTGGCAATTCGGCTGCTCGAAACGCTTAACCAGAATGGCCTAGGGAAAAAATACACATACCGTTGTAATCGGGCGAGCATCTACTTTCAGACGCAATAGGAATTTTTGGGTTAGGTCAATCCGTTCGCGAGATATGGGAGTTTGAAGCCAAGAAATGGTTGAGAAGGCAAAAAATTCTTCGCAATTCTGCTGCTCCAAACGCTTAACCAGAATGGCCTAGGGAAAAAATACACGTACCGTTGTAATCGGGCGAGTTTCTACTTTCAGACGCAATAGGAATTTTTGGGTTAGGTCAATCCGTTCGCGAGATATGGGAGTTTGAAGCCAAGAAATGATTGAGAAGGCAAAAAATTCTTCGCGATTCTGCTGCTCCAAACGCTTAACCAGAATGGCCTAGGGAAAAAATACACGTACCGTTGTAATCGGGCGAGTTTCTACTTTCACACGCAACAGGAATTTTTGGGTTAGGTCAATCCGTTCGCGAGATATGGGAGTTTAAAGCCAAGAAATGCTTGAGAAGGCATAAAATTTTTCGCACTTCTGCTGCTCCAAACGCTTAACCAGAATGGCCTAGGGAAAAATACACATACCGTTGTAATCGGGCGAGATTCTACTTTCAGATGCAATAGGAATTTTTGTGTTAGGTCAATCCGTTCGCGAGATATGGGAGTTTGAAGCTAAGAAATGGTTGAGAGGGCAAAAAATTTTTGGCAATTCGGCTGCTCGAAACGCTTAACCAGAATGGCCTAGGGAAAAAATACACATACCGTTGTAATCGGGCGAGCTTCTACTTTCAGACGCAATAGGAATTTTTGGGTTAGGTCAATCCGTTCGCGAGATATGGGAGTTTGAAGCCAAGAAATGGTTGAGAAGGCAAAAAATTCTTCGCAATTCTGCTGCTCCAAACGCTTAACCAGAATGGCCTAGGGAAAAAATACACGTACCGTTGTAATCGGGCGAGTTTCTACTTTCAGACGCAATAGGAATTTTTGGGTTAGGTCAATCCGTTCGCGAGATATGGGAGTTTGAAGCCAAGAAATGATTGAGAAGGCAAAAAATTCTTCGCGATTCTGCTGCTCCAAACGCTTAACCAGAATGGCCTAGGGAAAAAATACACGTACCGTTGTAATCGGGCGAGTTTCTACTTTCACACGCAACAGGAATTTTTGGGATAGGTCTATCCGTTCGCGAGATATGGGGGTTTAAAGCCAAGCAATGCTTGTGAAGGCATAAAATTTTTCGCAATGCTGCTGCTCCAAACACTTAACCAAAATGGCCTAGGGAAAAAATACACATACCGTTGTAATCGGGCGAGCTTCTACTTTCAGACGCAATAGGAATTTTTGGGTTAGGTTAATCCGTTCGCGAGATATGGGAGTTTGAAGCCAAGAAATGGTTGAGAAGGCAAAAAATTCTTCGCAATTCTGCTGCTCCAAACGCTTAACCAGAATGGCCTAGGGAAAAAATACACGTACCGTTGTAATCGGGCGAGTTTCTACTTTCACACGAAACAGGAATTTTTGGGTTAGGTCAATCCGTTCGCGAGATATGGGAGGTTAAAGCCAAGAAATGGTTGAGAAGGCAAAAAATTTTTCGCAATTCTGCTGCTCCAAACGCTTAACCAGAATGGCCTGGGGAAAAAATACACATACCGATGTAAAAGGGCGAGTTTCTACTTTCAGACGCAATAGGAATTTTTGGGTTAGGTCACTCCGTTCGCGAGATATGGGAGTTTGATGCCAAGAAATGGTTGAGAAGGGAAAAAATTTTTCGCAATTCTGCTGCTCCAAACGCTTAACCAGAATGGCCTAGGGAAAAAATACTCATACCGTTGTAATCGGACGAGCTTCTACTTTCAGATGCAATAGGAATTTTTGGGTTAGGTCAATCCGTTCGCGAGATATGGGAGTTTGAAGCCAAGAAATGGTTGAGAAGGCAAAAAATTTTTCACACTTCTGCTGCTCCAAACGCTTAACCAGAATGGCCTAGGGAAAAAATACACATACCGTTGTAATCGGGCGAGATTCTACTTTCAGATGCAATAGGAATTTTTGGGTTAGGTCAATCCGTTCGCGAGATATGGGAGTTTGAAACTAAGAAATGTGTGAGAAGACAACAAATTTTTCGCACATCTGCTGCTCCAAACGCTTAACCAGAATGGCCTAGGGAAAAAATACACGTACCGTTGTAAGCGGGCGAGTTTCTACTTTCACACGCAACAGGAATTTTTGGGTTAGGTCAATCCGTTCGCGAGATATGGGAGTTTAAAGCCAAGAAATGGTTGAGAGGGCATAAAATTTTTCGCAATGCTGCTGCTCCAAACGCTTAACCAGAATGGCCTAGGGAAAAAATACACATACCGTTGTAATCGGGCGAGCTTCTACTTTCAGATGCAATAGGAATTTTTGTGTTAGGTCAATCCGTTCGCGAGATATGGGAGTTTGAAGCTAAGAAATGGTTGAGAGGGCAAAAAATTTTTGGCAATTCGGCTGCTCGAAACGCTTAACCAGAATGGCCTAAGGAAAAAATACACATACCGTTGTAATCGGGCGAGATTCTACTTTCAGATACAATAGGAATTTTTGTGTTAGGTCAATCCGTTCGCGAGATATGGGAATTTGAAGCTAACAAATGGTTGAGACGACAACAAATTTGTCGCACATCTGCTGCTACAAACGCTTAACCAGAATGGCCTAGGGAAAAAATACACATACCGTTGTAATCGGGTGAGTTTCTACTTTCAGTCGCAACAGGAATTTTTGGGTTATGTCAATCCGTTCGCGAATTATGGGAGTTTGAAGCCAAGAAGTGGTTGAGAAGGCCAAAAATTTTTCGCAATTCTGCTGCTCCAAACGCTTAACCAGAATGGCCTAGGGAAAAAATACACATACCGTTGCAATCGAGCGAGTTTCTACATTCAGTCGCAACAGGAATTTTTGGGTTATGTCAATCCGTTCGCAAGATATGGGAGTTTGAAGCCAAGAAATGGTTGAGAAGGCAAAAAATTCTTCGCAATTCTGCTGCTCCAAACGCTTAACCAGAATGGCCTAGGGAAAAAATACACATACCGTTGTAATCGGGCGAGCTTCTACTTTCAGATGCAATAGGAATTTTTGGGTTAGGTCAATCCGTTCGCTAGATATGGGACTTTGAAGCTAAGAAATAGTTGAGAAGACATCAAATTTTTCGCACTTCTGCTGCTCCAAACGCTTAAACAGAATGGCCTAGGGAAAAAATACACATACCGTTGTAATCGGGCGAGTTTCTACTTTCAGTCGCAACAGGAATTTTTGGGTTATGTCAATCCGTTCGCGAATTATGGGAGTTTGAAGCAAAGAAATGGTTGAGAAAGCAAAAAATTTTTCGCAATTCTGCTGCTCCAAACGCTTAACCAGAATGGCCTAGGGAAAAAATACACATACCGTTGTAATCGGGTGAGCTTCTACTTTCAGATGCAATAGGAATTTTTGGGTTAGGTCAATCCGTTCGCGAGATATGGGACTTTGAAGCTAAGAAATAGTTGAGAAGACAACAAATTTTTCGCAGTTCTGCTGCTCCAAACGCTTAACCAGAATGGCCTAGGGAAAAAATACACATACCGTTGTAATCGGGCGAGTTTCTACTTTCAGTCGCAACAGGAATTTTTGGGTTATGTCAATCCGTTCGCGAATTATGGGAGTTTGAAGCCAAGAAATGGTTGAGAAGGCAAAAAATTTTTCGCAATTCTGCTGCTCCAAACGCTTAACCAGAATGGCCTGGGGAAAAAATACACATACCGTTGTAATCGGGCGAGTTTCTACTTTCAGACGCAATAGGAATTTTTGGGTTAGGTCACTCCGTTTGCGAGATATGGGAGTTTGATGCCAAGAAATGGTTGAGAAGGGAAAAAATTTTTCGCAATTCTGCTGCTCCAATCGCTTAACCAGAATGGCCTAGGGAAAAAATACTCATACCGTTGTAATCGGACGAGCTTCTACTTTCAGATGCAATAGGAATTTTTGGGTTAGGTCAATCCGTTCGCGAGATATGGGAGTTTGAAGCCAAGAAATGGTTGAGAAGGCAAAAAATTTTTCACACTTCTGCTGCTCCAAACGCTTAACCAGAATGGCCTAGGGAAAAAATACACATACCGTTGTAATCGGGCGAGATTCTACTTTCAGATGCAATAGGAATTTTTGGGTTAGGTCAATCCGTTCGCGAGATATGGGAGTTTGAAACTAAGAAATGTGTGAGAAGACAACAAATTTTTCGCACATCTGCTGCTCCAAACGCTTAACCAGAATGGCCTAGGGAAAAAATACACGTACCGTTGTAAGCGGGCGAGTTTCTACTTTCACACGCAACAGGAATTTTTGGGTTAGGTCAATCCGTTCGCGAGATATGGGAGTTTAAAGCCAAGAAATGGTTGAGAGGGCATAAAATTTTTCGCAATGCTGCTGCTCCAAACGCTTAACCAGAATGGCCTAGGGAAAAAATACACATACCGTTGTAATCGGGCGAGCTTCTACTTTCCGATGCAATAGGAATTTTTGTGTTAGGTCAATCCGTTCGCGAGATATGGGAGTTTGAAGCTAAGAAATGGTTGAGAGGGCAAAAAATTTTTGGCAATTCGGCTGCTCGAAACGCTTAACCAGAATGGCCTAGGGAAAAAATACACATACCGTTGTAATCGGGCGAGCTTCTACTTTCACACGCAACAGGAATTTTTGGGTTAGGTCAATCCGTTCGCGAGATATGGGAGTTTGAAGCCAAGGAATGGTTGAGAAGGCAAAAAATTCTTCGCAATTCTGCTGCTCCAAACGCTTAACCAGAATGGCCTAGGGAAAAAATACACATACCGTTGTAATCGGGCGAGATTCTACTTTCAGATACAATAGGAATTTTAGTGTTAGGTCAATCCGTTCGCGAGATATGGGAGTTTGAAGCTAAGAAATGGTTGAGAGGGCAAAACATTTTTGGCAATTCGGCTGCTCGAAACGCTTAACCAGAATGGCCTAGGGAAAAAATACACATACCGTTGTAATCGGGCGAGCTTCTACTTTCAGACGCAATAGGAATTTTTGGGTTAGGTCAATCCGTTCGCGAGATATGGGAGTTTGAAGCTAAGAAATGGTTGCGAAGGCAAAAAATTTTTGGCAATTCGGCTGCTCGAAACGCTTAACCAGAATGGCCTAGGGAAAAAATACACATACCGTTGTAATCGGGCGAGCATCTACTTTCAGACGCAATAGGAATTTTTGGGTTAGGTCAATCCGTTCGCGAGATATGGGAGTTTGAAGCCAAGAAATGGTTGAGAAGGCAAAAAATTCTTCGCAATTCTGCTGCTCCAAACGCTTAACCAGAATGGCCTAGGGAAAAAATACACGTACCGTTGTAATCGGGCGAGTTTCTACTTTCAGACGCAATTGGAATTTTTGGGTTATGTCAATCCGTTCGCGAGATATGGGAGTTTGAAGCCAAGAAATGATGGAGAAGGCAAAAAATTCTTCGCGATTCTGCTGCTCCAAACGCTTAACCAGAATGGCCTAGGGAAAAAATACACGTACCGTTGTAATCGGGCGAGTTTCTACTTTCACACGCAACAGGAATTTTTGGGATAGGTCTATCCGTTCGCGAGATATGGGAGTTTAAAGCCAAGCAATGCTTGTGAAGGCATAAAATTTTTCGCAATGCTGCTGCTCCAAACGCTTAACCAAAATGGCCTAGGGAAAAAATACACATACCGTTGTAATCGGGCGAGCTTCTACTTTCAGACGCAATAGGAATTTTTGGGTTAGGTTAATCCGTTCGCGAGATATGGGAGTTTGATGGCAAGAAATGGTTGAGAAGGGAAAAAATTTTTCGCAATTCTGCTGCTCCAATCGCTTAACCAGAATGGCCTAGGGAAAAAATACTCATACCGTTGTAATCGGACGAGCTTCTACTTTCAGATGCAATAGGAATTTTTGGGTTAGGTCAATCCGTTCGCGAGATATGGGAGTTTGAAGCCATGAAATGGTTGAGAAGGCAAAAAATTTTTCACACTTCTGC
Source organism: Ptiloglossa arizonensis (assembly GCF_051014685.1). Taxonomy (NCBI): domain Eukaryota; kingdom Metazoa; phylum Arthropoda; class Insecta; order Hymenoptera; family Colletidae; genus Ptiloglossa; species Ptiloglossa arizonensis. The sequence goes on from NW_027479099.1 coordinate 121,572, forward strand.
TGCTCCAAACGCTTAACCAGAATGGCCTAGGGAAAAAATACACATACCGTTGTAATCGGGCGAGATTCTACTTTCAGGTGCAATAGGAATTTTTGGGTTAGGTCAATCCGTTCGCGAGATATGGGAGTTTGAAGCTAAGAAATGGTTGAGAAGGCAAAAAATTTTTGGCAATTCGGCTGCTCGAAACGCTTAACCAGAATGGCCTAGGGAAAAAATACACATACCGTTGTAATCGGGCGAGCTTCTACTTTCAGATGCAATAGGAATTTTTGGGTTAGGTCATTCCGTTCGCGAGATATGGGACTTTGAAGCTAAGAAATAGTTGAGAAGTCAACAAATTTTTCGCACTTCTGCTGCTCCAAACGCTTAACCAGAGTGGCCTAGGGAAAAAATACACATACCATTGTAATCGGGCGAGTTTCTACTTTCAGTCGCAACAGGAATTTTTGGGTTATGTCAATCCGTTCGCGAATTATGGGAGTTTGAAGCCAACAAATGGTTGAGAAGGCAAAAAATTTTTCGCAATTCTGCTGCTCCAAACGCTTAACCAGAATGGCCTAGGGAAAAAATACACATACCGTTGTAATCGGGCGAGTTTCTACTTTCAGACGCAATAGGAATTTTTGGGTTAGGTCAATCCGTTCGCGAGATATGGGAGTTTGAAGCCAAGAAATGGTTGAGAAGGCAAAAAATTTTTCGCAATTCTGCTGCTCCAAACGCTTAACCCGAATGGCCTAGGGAAAAAATACGCATACCGTTGTAATCGGGCGAGTTTCTACTTTCAGACGCAATAGGAATTTTTGGGGTAGGTCAATCCGTTCGCGAGATATGGGAGTTTGAAGCCAAGAAATGGTTGAGAAGGGAAAAAATTTTTCGTAATTCTGCTGCTCCAAACGCTTAACCAGAATGGCCTAGGGAAAAAATACACATACCGTTGTAATCGGGCGAGCTTCTACTTTCAGATGCAATAGGAATTTTTGGGTTAGGTCAATCCGTTCGCGAGATATGGGGGTTTGAAGCCAAGAAATGGTTGAGAAGGCAAAAAATTTTTCGCACTTCTGCTGCTCCAAACGCTTAACCAGAATGGCCTAGGGAAAAAATACACATACCGTTGTAATCGGGCGAGATTCTACTTTCAGATGCAATAGGAATTTTTGGGTTAGGTCAATCCGTTCGCAAGATATGGGAGTTTGAAGCTAAGAAATGGTTGAGAAGACAACAAATTTTTCGCACATCTGCTGCTCCAAACGCTTAACCAGAATGCCCTAGGGAAAAAATACACATACCGTTGTAATCGGGCGAGTTTCTACTTTCAGTCGCAACAGGAATTTTTGGGTTATGTCAATCCGTTCGCGAATTATGGGAGTTTGAAGCAAAGAAATGGTTGAGAAAGCAAAAAATTTTTCGCAATTCTGCTGCTCCAAACGCTTAACCAGAATGGCCTAGGGAAAAAATACACATACCGTTGTAATCGGGTGAGCTTCTACTTTCAGATGCAATAGGAATTTTTGGGTTAGGTCAATCCGTTCGCGAGATATGGGACTTTGAAGCTAAGAAATAGTTGAGAAGACAACAAATTTTTCGCAGTTCTGCTGCTCCAAACGCTTAACCAGAATGGCCTAGGGAAAAAATACACATACCGTTGTAATCGGGCGAGTTTCTACTTTCAGTCGCAACAGGAATTTTTGGGTTATGTCAATCCGTTCGCGAATTATGGGAGTTTGAAGCCAAGAAATGGTTGAGAAGGCAAAAAATTTTTCGCAATTCTGCTGCTCCAAACGCTTAACCAGAATGGCCTGGGGAAAAAATACACATACCGTTGTAATCGGGCGAGTTTCTACTTTCAGACGCAATAGGAATTTTTGGGTTAGGTCACTCCGTTCGCGAGATATGGGAGTTTGATGCCAAGAAATGGTTGAGAAGGGAAAAAATTTTTCGCAATTCTGCTGCTCCAATCGCTTAACCAGAATGGCCTAGGGAAAAAATACTCATACCGTTGTAATCGGACGAGCTTCTACTTTCAGATGCAATAGGAATTTTTGGGTTAGGTCAATCCGTTCGCGAGATATGGGAGTTTGAAGCCAAGAAATGGTTGAGAAGGCAAAAAATTTTTCACACTTCTGCTGCTCCAAACGCTTAACCAGAATGGCCTAGGGAAAAAATACACATACCGTTGTAATCGGGCGAGATTCTACTTTCAGATGCAATAGGAATTTTTGGGTTAGGTCAATCCGTTCGCGAGATATGGGAGTTTGAATGTAAGAAATGTGTGAGAAGACAACAAATTTTTCGCACATCTGCTGCTCCAAACGCTTAATCAGAATGGCCTAGGGAAAAAATATACGTACTGTTGTAAGCGGGCGAGTTTCTACTTTCACGCGCAACAGGAATTTTTGGGTTAGGTCAATCCGTTCGCGAGATATGGGAGTTTAAAGCCAAGAAATGGTTGAGAGGGCATAAAATTTTTAGCAATGCTGCTGCTCCAAACGCTTAACCAGAATGGCCTAGGGAAAAAATACACATACCGTTGTAATCGGGCGAGCTTCTACTTTCAGATGCAATAGGAATTTTTGTGTTAGGTCAATCCGTTCGCGAGATATGGGAGTTTGAAGCTAAGAAATGGTTGAGAGGGCAAAAAATTTTTGGCAATTCGGCTGCTCGAAACGCTTAACCAGAATGGCCTAGGGAAAAAATACACATACCGTTGTAATCGGGCGAGCTTCTACTTTCACACGCAACAGGAATTTTTGGGTTAGGTCAATCCGTTCGCGAGATATGGGAGTTTGAAGCCAAGAAATGGTTGAGAAGGCAAAAAATTCTTCGCAATTCTGCTGCTCCAAACGCTTAACCAGAATGGCCTAGGGAAAAAATACACATACCGTTGTAATCGGGCGAGATTCTACTTTCAGATACAATAGGAATTTTTGTGTTAGGTCAATCCGTTCGCGAGATATGGGAGTTTGAAGCTAAGAAATGGTTGAGAGGGCAAAAAATTTTTGGCAATTCGGCTGCTCGAAACGCTTAACCAGAATGGCCTAGGGAAAAAATACACATACCGTTGTAATCGGGCGAGCTTCTACTTTCAGACGCAATAGGAATTTTTGGGTTAGGTCAATCCGTTCGCGAGATATGGGAGTTTGAAGCCAAGAAATGGTTGAGAAGGCTAAAAATTCTTCGCAATTCTGCTGCTCCAAACGCTTCACCAGAATGGCCTAGGGAAAAAATACACATACCGTTGTAATCGGGCGAGTTTCTACTTTCACACGCAACAGGAATTTTTGGGTTAGGTCAATCCGTTCGCGAGATATGGGAGTTTAAAGCCAAGCAATGCTTGTGAAGGCATAAAATTTTTCGCAATGCTGCTGCTCCAAACGCTTAACCAAAATGGCCTAGGGAAAAAATACACATACCGTTGTAATCGGGCGAGCTTCTACTTTCAGATGCAATAGGAATTTTTGGGTTAGGTCATTCCGTTCGCGAGATATGGGACTTTGAAGCTAAGAAATAGTTGAGAAGTCAACAAATTCTTCGCACTTCTGCTGCTCCAAACGCTTAACCAGAGTGGCCTAGGGAAAAAATACACATACCATTGTAATCGGGCGAGTTTCTACTTTCAGTCGCAACAGGAATTTTTGGGTTATGTCAATCCGTTCGCGAATTATGGGAGTTTGAAGCCAACAAATGGTTGAGAAGGCAAAAAATTTTTCGCAATTCTGCTGCTCCAAACGCTTAACCAGAATGGCCTCGGGAAAAAATACACATACCGTTGTAATCGGGCGAGTTTCTACTTTCAGACGCAATAGGAATTTTTGGGTTAGGTCAATCCGTTCGCGAGATATGGGAGTTTGAAGCCAAGAAATGGTTGAGAAGGCAAAAAATTTTTCGCAATTCTGCTGCTCCAAACGCTTAACCCGAATGGCCTAGGGAAAAAATACGCATACCGTTGTAATCGGGCGAGTTTCTACTTTCAGACGCAATAGGAATTTTTGGGGTAGGTCAATCCGTTCGCGAGATATGGGAGTTTGAAGCCAAGAAATGGTTGAGAAGGGAAAAAATTGTTCGTAATTCTGCTGCTCCAAACGCTTAACCAGAATGGCCTAGGGAAAAAATACACATACCGTTGTAGTCGGGCGAGCTTCTACTTTCAGATGCAATAGGAATTTTTGGGTTAGGTCAATCCGTTCGCGAGATATGGGGGTTTGAAGCCAAGAAATGGTTGAGAAGGCAAAAAATTTTTCACACTTCTGCTGCTCCAAACGCTTAACCAGAATGGCCTAGGGAAAAAATACACATACCGTTGTAATCGGGCGAGATTCTACTTTCAGATGCAATAGGAATTTTTGGGTTAGGTCAATCCGTTCGCGAGATATGGGAGTTTGAAACTAAGAAATGTGTGAGAAGACAACAAATTTTTCGCACATCTGCTGCTCCAAACGCTTAACCAGAATGGCCTAGGGAAAAAATACACGTACCGTTGTAAGCGGGCGAGTTTCTACTTTCACACGCAACAGGAATTTTTGGGTTAGGTCAATCCGTTCGCGAGATATGGGAGTTTAAAGCCAAGAAATGGTTGAGAGGGCATAAAATTTTTCGCAATGCTGCTGCTCCAAACGCTTAACCAGAATGGCCTAGGGAAAAAATACACATACCGTTGTAATCGGGCGAGCTTCTACTTTCAGATGCAATAGGAATTTTTGTGTTAGGTCAATCCGTTCGCGAGATATGGGAGTTTGAAGCTAAGAAATGGTTGAGAGGGCAAAAAATTTTTGGCAATTCGGCTGCTCGAAACGCTTAACCAGAATGGCCTAGGGAAAAAATACACATACCGTTGTAATCGGGCGAGCTTCTACTTTCACACGCAACAGGAATTTTTGGGTTAGGTCAATCCGTTCGCGAGATATGGGAGTTTGAAGCCAAGAAATGGTTGAGAAGGCAACAAATTCTTCGCAATTCTGCTGCTCCAAACGCTTAACCAGAATGGCCTAGGGAAAAAATACACATACCGTTGTAATCGGGCGAGATTCTACTTTCAGATACAATAGGAATTTTTGTGTTAGGTCAATCCGTTCGCGAGATATGGGAGTTTGAAGCTAAGAAATGGTTGAGAGGGCAAAAAATTTTTGGCAATTCGGCTGCTCGAAACGCTTAACCAGAATGGCCTAGGGAAAAAATACACATACCGTTGTAATCGGGCGAGCTTCTACTTTCAGATGCAATAGGAATTTTTGGGTTAGGTCAATCCGTTCGCGAGATATGGGGGTTTGAAGCCAAGAAATGGTTGAGAAGGCAAAAAATTTTTCGCAATTCTGCTGCTCCAAACGCTTAACCCGAATGGCCTAGGGAAAAAATACGCATACCGTTGTAATCGGGCGAGTTTCTACTTTCAGACGCAATAGGAATTTTTGGGGTAGGTCAATCCGTTCGCGAGATATGGGAGTTTGAAGCCAAGAAATGGTTGAGAAGGGAAAAAATTGTTCGTAATTCTGCTGCTCCAAACGCTTAACCAGAATGGCCTAGGGAAAAAATACACATACCGTTGTAATCGGGCGAGCTTCTACTTTCAGATGCAATAGGAATTTTTGGGTTAGGTCAATCCGTTCGCGAGATATGGGACTTTGAAGCTAAGAAATAGTTGAGAAGTCAACAAATTTTTCGCACTTCTGCTGCTCCAAACGCTTAACCAGAGTGGCCTAGGGAAAAAATACACATACCATTGTAATCGGGCGAGTTTCTACTTTCAGTCGCAACAGGAATTTTTGGGTTATGTCAATCCGTTCGCGAATTATGGGAGTTTGAAGCCAACAAATGGTTGAGAAGGCAAAAAATTTTTCGCAATTCTGCTGCTCCAAACGCTTAACCAGAATGGCCTCGGGAAAAAATACACATACCGTTGTAATCGGGCGAGTTTCTACTTTCAGACGCAATAGGAATTTTTGGGTTAGGTCAATCCGTTCGCGAGATATGGGAGTTTGAAGCCAAGAAATGGTTGAGAAGGCAAAAAATTTTTCGCAATTCTGCTGCTCCAAACGCTTAACCCGAATGGCCTAGGGAAAAAATACGCATACCGTTGTAATCGGGCGAGTTTCTACTTTCAGACGCAATAGGAATTTTTGGGGTAGGTCAATCCGTTCGCGAGATATGGGAGTTTGAAGCCAAGAAATGGTTGAGAAGGCAAAAAATTTTTCGCACTTCTGCTGCTCCAAACGCTTAACCAGAATGGCCTAGGGAAAAAATACACATACCGTTGTAATCGGGCGAGATTCTACTTTCAGATGCAATAGGAATTTTTGGGTTAGGTCAATCCGTTCGCAAGATATGGGAGTTTGAAGCTAAGAAATGGTTGAGAAGACAACAAATTTTTCGCACATCTGCTGCACCAAACGCTTAACCAGAATGCCCTAGGGAAAAAATACACATACCGTTGTAATCGGGCGAGTTTCTACTTTCAGTCGCAACAGGAATTTTTGGGTTATGTCAATCCGTTCGCGAATTATGGGAGTTTGAAGCAAAGAAATGGTTGAGAAAGCAAAAAATTTTTCGCTATTCTGCTGCTCCAAACGCTTAACCAGAATGGCCTAGGGAAAAAATACACATACCGTTGTAATCGGGTGAGCTTCTACTTTCAGATGCAATAGGAATTTTTGGGTTAGGTCAATCCGTTCGCGAGATATGGGACTTTGAAGCTAAGAAATAGTTGAGAAGACAACAAATTTTTCGCAGTTCTGCTGCTCCAAACGCTTAACCAGAATGGCCTAGGGAAAAAATACACATACCGTTGTAATCGGGCGAGTTTCTACTTTCAGTCGCAACAGGAATTTTTGGGTTATGTCAATCCGTTCGCGAATTATGGGAGTTTGAAGCCAAGAAATGGTTGAGAAGGCAAAAAATTTTTCGCAATTCTGCTGCTCCAAACGCTTAACCAGAATGGCCTGGGGAAAAAATACACATACCGTTGTAATCGGGCGAGTTTCTACTTTCAGACGCAATAGGAATTTTTGGGTTAGGTCACTCCGTTCGCGAGATATGGGAGTTTGATGGCAAGAAATGGTTGAGAAGGGAAAAAATTTTTCGCAATTCTGCTGCTCCAATCGCTTAACCAGAATGGCATAGGGAAAAAATACTCATACCGTTGTAATCGGACGAGCTTCTACTTTCAGATGCAATAGGAATTTTTGGGTTAGGTCAATCCGTTCGCGAGATATGGGAGTTTGAAGCCAAGAAATGGTTGAGAAGGCAAAAAATTTTTCACACTTCTGCTGCTCCAAACGCTTAACCAGAATGGCCTAGGGAAAAAATACACATACCGTTGTAATCGGGCGAGATTCTACTTTCAGATGCAATAGGAATTTTTGGGTTAGGTCAATCCGTTCGCGAGATATGGGAGTTTGAAACTAAGAAATGTGTGAGAAGACAACAAATTTTTCGCACATCTGCTGCTCCAAACGCTTAACCAGAATGGCCTAGGGAAAAAATACACGTACCGTTGTAAGCGGGCGAGTTTCTACTTTCACACGCAACAGGAATTTTTGGGTTAGGTCAATCCGTTCGCGAGATATGGGAGTTTAAAGCCAAGAAATGGTTGAGAGGGCATAAAATTTTTCGCAATGCTGCTGCTCCAAACGCTTAACCAGAATGGCCTAGGGAAAAAATACACATACCGTTGTAATCGGGCGAGCTTCTACTTTCAGATGCAATAGGAATTTTTGTGTTAGGTCAATCCGTTCGCGAGATATGGGAGTTTGAAGCTAAGAAATGGTTGAGAGGGCAAAAAATTTTTGGCAATTCGGCTGCTCGAAACGCTTAACCAGAATGGCCTAGGGAAAAAATACACATACCGTTGTAATCGGGCGAGCTTCTACTTTCACACGCAACAGGAATTTTTGGGTTAGGTCAATCCGTTCGCGAGATATGGGAGTTTGAAGCCAAGAAATGGTTGAGAAGGCAACAAATTCTTCGCAATTCTGCTGCTCCAAACGCTTAACCAGAATGGCCTAGGGAAAAAATACACATACCGTTGTAATCGGGCGAGATTCTACTTTCAGATACAATAGGAATTTTTGTGTTAGGTCAATCCGTTCGCGAGATATGGGAGTTTGAAGCTAAGAAATGGTTGAGAGGGCAAAAAATTTTTGGCAATTCGGCTGCTCGAAACGCTTAACCAGAATGGCCTAGGGAAAAAATACACATACCGTTGTAATCGGGCGAGCTTCTACTTTCAGATGCAATAGGAATTTTTGGGTTAGGTCAATCCGTTCGCGAGATATGGGGGTTTGAAGCCAAGAAATGGTTGAGAAGGCAAAAAATTTTTCGCAATTCTGCTGCTCCAAACGCTTAACCCGAATGGCCTAGGGAAAAAATACGCATACCGTTGTAATCGGGCGAGTTTCTACTTTCAGACGCAATAGGAATTTTTGGGGTAGGTCAATCCGTTCGCGAGATATGGGAGTTTGAAGCCAAGAAATGGTTGAGAAGGGAAAAAATTTTTCGTAATTCTGCTGCTCCAAACGCTTAACCAGAATGGCCTAGGGAAAAAATACACATACCGTTGTAATCGGGCGAGCTTCTACTTTCAGATGCAATAGGAATTTTTGGGTTAGGTCAATCCGTTCGCGAGATATGGGGGTTTGAAGCCAAGAAATGGTTGAGAAGGCAAAAAATTTTTCGCACTTCTGCTGCTCCAAACGCTTAACCAGAATGGCCTAGGGAAAAAATACACATACCGTTGTAATCGGGCGAGATTCTACTTTCAGATGCAATAGGAATTTTTGGGTTAGGTCAATCCGTTCGCAAGATATGGGAGTTTGAAGCTAAGAAATGGTTGAGAAGACAACAAATTTTTCGCACATCTGCTGCTCCAAACGCTTAACCAGAATGCCCTAGGGAAAAAATACACATACCGTTGTAATCGGGCGAGTTTCTACTTTCAGTCGCAACAGGAATTTTTGGGTTATGTCAATCCGTTCGCGAATTATGGGAGTTTGAAGCAAAGAAATGGTTGAGAAAGCAAAAAATTTTTCGCAATTCTGCTGCTCCAAACGCTTAACCAGAATGGCCTAGGGAAAAAATACACATACCGTTGTAATCGGGTGAGCTTCTACTTTCAGATGCAATAGGAATTTTTGGGTTAGGTCAATCCGTTCGCGAGATATGGGACTTTGAAGCTAAGAAATAGTTGAGAAGACAACAAATTTTTCGCAGTTCTGCTGCTCCAAACGCTTAACCAGAATGGCCTAGGGAAAAAATACACATACCGTTGTAATCGGGCGAGTTTCTACTTTCAGATTCAATAGGAATTTTTGGGTTAGGTCAATCCGTTCGCGAGGTATGGGAGTTTGAAGCTAAGAAATGGTTGAGAAGACAACAAATTTTTCGCACATCTGCTGCTCCAAACGCTTAACCAGAATGGCCTAGGGAAAAAATACACGTACCGTTGTAAGCGGGCGAGTTTCTACTTTCACACGCAACAGGAATTTTTGGGTTAGGTCAATCCGTTCGCGAGATATGGGAGTTTAAAGCCAAGAAATGGTTGAGAGGGCATAAAATTTTTCGCAATGCTGCTGCTCCAAACGCTTAACCAGAATGGCCTAGGGAAAAAATACACATACCGTTGTAATCGGGCGAGCTTCTACTTTCACACGCAACAGGAATTTTTGGGTTAGGTCAATCCGTCCGCGAGATATGGGAGTTTGAAGCCAAGAAATGGTTGAGAAGGCAACAAATTCTTCGCAATTCTGCTGCTCCAAACGCTTAACCAGAATGGCCTAGGGAAAAAATACACATACCGTTGTAATCGGGCGAGATTCTACTTTCAGATACAATAGGAATTCTTGGGTTAGGTGAATCCGTACGCGAGATATGGGAGTTTGAAGCCAAGAAATGGTTGAGAAGGCAAAAAATTCTTCGCAATTCTGCTGCTCCAAACGCTTAACCAGAATGGCCTAGGGAAAAAATACACGTACCGTTGTAATCGGGCGAGTTTCTACTTTCAGACGCAATTGGAATTTTTGGGTTAGGTCAATCCGTTCGCGAGATATGGGAGTTTAAAGCCAAGAAATGCTTGAGAAGGCATAAAATTTTTCGCAATGCTGCTGCTCCAAACGCTTAACCAGAGTGGCCTAGGGAAAAATACACATACCGTTGTAATCGGGCGAGTTTCTGCTTTCAGATGCAATAGGAATTCTTGGGTTAGGTGAATCCGTACGCGAGATATGGGAGTTTGAAGCCAAGAAACGGTTGAGAAGGGAAAAAATTTTTCGCAATTCTGCTGCTCCAAACGCTTAACCAGAATGGCCTAGGGAAAAAATACACATACCGTTGTAATCGGGCGAGCTTCTACTTTCAGATGCAATAGGAATTTTTGGGTTCGGTCAATCCGTTCGCGAGATATGGGAGTTTGAAGCCAAGAAATGTTTGAGAAGGCAAAAAATTTTTCGCACTTCTGCTGCTCCAAACGCTTAACCAGAATGGCCTAGGGAAAAATACACATACCGTTGTAATCGGGCGAGATTCTACTTTCAGATGCAATAGGAATTTTTGTGTTAGGTCAATCCGTTCGCGAGATATGGGAGTTTGAAGCCAAGAAATGGTTGAGAAGGCAAAAAATTCTTCGCAATTCTGCTGCTCCAAACGCTTAACCAGAATGGCCTAGGGAAAAAATACACGTACCGTTGTAATCGGGCGAGTTTCTACTTTCAGACGCAATTGGAATTTTTGGGTTAGGTCAATCCGTTCGCGAGATATGGGAGTTTGAAGCCAAGAAATGATTGAGAAGGCAAAAAATTCTTCGCGATTCTGCTGCTCCAAACGCTTAACCAGAATGGCCTAGGGAAAAAATACACGTACCGTTGTAATCGGGCGAGTTTCTACTTTCACACGCAACAGGAATTTTTGGGATAGGTCTATCCGTTCGCGAGATATGGGAGTTTAAAGCCAAGCAATGCTTGTGAAGGCATAAAATTTTTCGCAATGCTGCTGCTCCAAACGCTTAACCAAAATGGCCTAGGGAAAAAATACACATACCGTTGTAATCGGGCGAGCTTCTACTTTCAGACGCAATAGGAATTTTTGGGTTAGGTTAATCCGTTCGCGAGATATGGGAGTTTGAAGCCAAGAAATGGTTGAGAAGGCAAAAAATTCTTCGCAATTCTGCTGCTCCAAACGCTTAACCAGAATGGCCTAGGGAAAAAATACACGTACCGTTGTAATCGGGCGAGATTCTACTTTCAGGTGCAATAGGAATTTTTGGGTTAGGTCAATCCGTTCGCGAGATATGGGAGTTTGAAGCTAAGAAATGGTTGAGAAGGCAAAAAATTTTTGGCAATTCGGCTGCTCGAAACGCTTAACCAGAATGGCCTAGGGAAAAAATACACATACCGTTGTAATCGGGCGAGCTTCTACTTTCAGATGCAATAGGAATTTTTGGGTTAGGTCATTCCGTTCGCGAGATATGGGACTTTGAAGCTAAGAAATAGTTGAGAAGTCAACAAATTTTTCGCACTTCTGCTGCTCCAAACGCTTAACCAGAGTGGCCTAGGGAAAAAATACACATACCATTGTAATCGGGCGAGTTTCTACTTTCAGTCGCAACAGGAATTTTTGGGTTATGTCAATCCGTTCGCGAATTATGGGAGTTTGAAGCCAACAAATGGTTGAGAAGGCAAAAAATTTTTCGCAATTCTGCTGCTCCAAACGCTTAACCAGAATGGCCTAGGGAAAAAATACACATACCGTTGTAATCGGGCGAGCTTCTACTTTCAGATGCAATAGGAATTTTTGGGTTAGGTCAATCCGTTCGCGAGATATGGGGGTTTGAAGCCAAGAAATGGTTGAGAAGGCAAAAAATTTTTCGCACTTCTGCTGCTCCAAACGCTTAACCAGAATGGCCTAGGGAAAAAATACACATACCGTTGTAATCGGGCGAGATTCTACTTTCAGATGCAATAGGAATTTTTGGGTTAGGTCAATCCGTTCGCAAGATATGGGAGTTTGAAGCTAAGAAATGGTTGAGAAGACAACAAATTTTTCGCACATCTGCTGCTCCAAACGCTTAACCAGAATGCCCTAGGGAAAAAATACACATACCGTTGTAATCGGGCGAGTTTCTACTTTCAGTCGCAACAGGAATTTTTGGGTTATGTCAATCCGTTCGCGAATTATGGGAGTTTGAAGCCAAGAAGTGGTTGACAAAGCCAAAAATTTTTCGCAATTCTGCTGCTCCAAACGCTTAACCAGAATGGCCTAGGGAAAAAATACACATACCGTTGTAATCGGGCGAGCTTCTACTTTCAGATTCAATAGGAATTTTTGGGTTAGGTCAATCCGTTCGCGAGGTATGGGAGTTTGAAGCTAAGAAATGGTTGAGAAGACAACAAATTTTTCGCACATCTGCTGCTCCAAACGCTTAACCAGAATGGCCTAGGGAAAAAATACACGTACCGTTGTAATCGGGCGAGTTTCTACTTTCAGTCGCAACAGGAATTTTTGGGTTATGTCAATCCGTTCGCGAATTATGGGAGTTTAAAGCCAAGAAATGCTTGAGAAGGCATAAAATTTTTCGCAATGCTGCTGCTCTAAACGCTTAACCAGAATGCCCTAGGGAAAAAGTACACATACCTTTGTAATCGGGCGAGATTCTACTTTCAGATGCAATAGGAATTTTTGGGTTAGGTCAATCCGTTCGCAAGATATGGCAGTTTGAAGCTAAGAAATGGTTGAGAAGACAACAAATTTTTCGCACATCTGCTGCTCCAAACGCTTAACCAGAATGCCCTAGGGAAAAAACACACATACCGTTGTAATCGGGCGAGCTTCTACTTTCAGATTCAATAGGAATTTTTGGGTTAGGTCAATCCGTTCGCGAGATATGGGACTTTGAAGCTAAGAAATAGTTGAGAAGACAACAAATTTTTCGCACTTCTGCTGCTCCAAACGCTTAACAAGAATGGCCTAGGGGAAAAAACAAACATACCGTTGTAATCGGGTGAGTTTCTACTTTCAGTCGCAACAGGAATTTTTGGGTTATGTCAATCCGTTCGCGAATTATGGGAGTTTGAAGCCAAGAAGTGGTTGAGAAGGCAAAAAATTTTTCGCAATTCTGCTGCTCCAAACGCTTGACCAGAATGGCCTAGGGAAAAAATACACATACCGTTGTAATCGGGCGAGATTCTACTTTCAGATGCAATAGGAATTTTTGGGTTAGGTCAATCCGTTCGCGAGATATGGGAGTTTGAAGCCAAGAAATGGTTGAGAAGGGAAAAATTTTTTCGTAATTCTGCTGCTCCAAACGCTTAACCAGAATGGCCTAGGGAAAAAATACACATACCGTTGTAATCGGGCGAGCGTCTACTTTCAGATTCAATAGGAATTTTTGGGTTAGGTCAATCCGTTCGCGAGATATGGGACTTTGAAGCTAAGAAATAGATGAGAAGACAACAAATTTTTCGCACTTCTGCTGCTCCAAACGCTTAACCAGAATGGCCTAGGGGAAAAAACAAACATACCGTTGTAATCGGGCGAGTTTCTACTTTCAGTCGCAACAGGAATTTTTGGGTAATGTCAATCCGTTCGCGAATTATGGGAGTTTGAAGCCAAGAAATAGTTGAGAAGGCAAAAAATTCTTCGCAATTCTGCTGCTCCAAACGCTTGACCAGAATGGCCTAGGGAAAAAATACACATACCGTTGTAATCGGGCGAGCTTCTACTTTCAGATTCAATAGGAATTTTTGGGTTAGGTCAATCCGTTCGCGAGATATGGGACTTTGAAGCTAAGAAATAGATGAGAAGACAACAAATTTTTCGCACTTCTGCTGCTCCAAACGCTTAACCAGAATGGCCTAGGGGAAAAAACAAACATACCGTTGTAATCGGGTGAGTTTCTACTTTCAGTCGCAACAGGAATTTTTGGGTTATGTCAATCCGTTCGCGAATTATGGGAGTTTGAAGCCAAGAAGTGGTTGAGAAGGCAAAAAATTTTTCGCAATTCTGCTGCTCCAAACGCTTGACCAGAATGGCCTAGGGAAAAAATACACATACCGTTGTAATCGGGCGAGTTTCTACTTTCAGTCGCAACAGGAATTTTTGGGTTATGTCAATCCGTTCGCGAATTATGGGAGTTTGAAGCCAAGAAGTGGTTGACAAAGCCAAAAATTTTTCGCAATTCTGCTGCTCCAAACGCTTAACCAGAATGGCCTAGGGAAAAAATACACATACCGTTGTAATCGGGCGAGCTTCTACTTTCAGATTCAATAGGAATTTTTGGGTTAGGTCAATCCGTTCGCGAGGTATGGGAGTTTGAAGCTAAGAAATGGTTGAGAAGACAACAAATTTTTCGCACATCTGCTGCTCCAAACGCTTAACCAGAATGGCCTAGGGAAAAAATACACGTACCGTTGTAATCGGGCGAGTTTCTACTTTCAGTCGCAACAGGAATTTTTGGGTTATGTCAATCCGTTCGCGAATTATGGGAGTTTAAAACCAAGAAATGCTTGAGAAGGCATAAAATTTTTCGCAATGCTGCTGCTCTAAACGCTTAACCAGAATGCCCTAGGGAAAAAGTACACATACCTTTGTAATCGGGCGAGATTCTACTTTCAGATGCAATAGGAATTTTTGGGTTAGGTCAATCCGTTCGCAAGATATGGCAGTTTGAAGCTAAGAAATGGTTGAGAAGACAACAAATTTTTCGCACATCTGCTGCTCCAAACGCTTAACCAGAATGCCCTAGGGAAAAAACACACATACCGTTGTAATCGGGCGAGCTTCTACTTTCAGATTCAATAGGAATTTTTGGGTTAGGTCAATCCGTTCGCGAGATATGGGACTTTGAATCTAAGAAATAGTTGAGAAGACAACAAATTTTTCGCACTTCTGCTGCTCCAAACGCTTAACCAGAATGGCCTAGGGGAAAAAACAAACATACCGTTGTAATCGGGTGAGTTTCTACTTTCAGTCGCAACAGGAATTTTTGGGTTATGTCAATCCGTTCGCGAATTATGGGAGTTTGAAGCCAAGAAGTGGTTGAGAAGGCAAAAAATTTTTCGCAATTCTGCTGCTCCAAACGCTTGACCAGAATGGCCTAGGGAAAAAATACACATACCGTTGTAATCGGGCGAGATTCTACTTTCAGATGCAATAGGAATTTTTGGGTTAGGTCAATCCGTTCGCGAGATATGGGAGTTTGAAGCCAAGAAATGGTTGAGAAGGGAAAAATTTTTTCGTAATTCTGCTGCTCCAAACGCTTAACCAGAATGGCCTAGGGAAAAAATACACATACCGTTGTAATCGGGCGAGCGTCTACTTTCAGATTCAATAGGAATTTTTGGGTTAGGTCAATCCGTTCGCGAGATATGGGACTTTGAAGCTAAGAAATAGATGAGAAGACAACAAATTTTTCGCACTTCTGCTGCTCCAAACGCTTAACCAGAATGGCCTAGGGGAAAAAACAAACATACCGTTGTAATCGGGCGAGTTTCTACTTTCAGTCGCAACAGGAATTTTTGGGTAATGTCAATCCGTTCGCGAATTATGGGAGTTTGAAGCCAAGAAATAGTTGAGAAGGCAAAAAATTCTTCGCAATTCTGCTGCTCCAAACGCTTGACCAGAATGGCCTAGGGAAAAAATACACATACCGTTGTAATCGGGCGAGCTTCTACTTTCAGATTCAATAGGAATTTTTGGGTTAGGTCAATCCGTTCGCGAGATATGGGACTTTGAAGCTAAGAAATAGATGAGAAGACAACAAATTTTTCGCACTTCTGCTGCTCCAAACGCTTAACCAGAATGGCCTAGGGGAAAAAACAAACATACCGTTGTAATCGGGCGAGTTTCTACTTTCAGTCGCAACAGGAATTTTTGGGTTATGTCTATCCGTTCGCGAATTATGGGAGTTTGAAGCCAAGAAATAGTTGAGAAGGCAAAAAATTCTTCGCAATTCTGCTGCTCCAAACGCTTGACCAGAATGGCCTAGGGAAAAAATATACATACCGTTGTAATCGGGCGAGATTCTACTTTCAGTCGCAACAGGAATTTTTGGGGTATGTCAATCCGTTCGCGAATTATGGGAGTTTGAAGCCAAGAAATAGTTGAGAAGGCAAAAAATTCTTCGCAATTCTGCTGCTCCAAACGCTTGACCAGAATGGCCTAGGGAAAAAATACACATACCGTTGTAATCGGGCGAGATTCTACTTTCAGATGCAATAGGAATATTTGGGTTAGGTCAATCCGTTCGCGAGGTATGGGAGTTTGAAGTTAAGAAATGGTTGAGAAGACAACAAATTTTTCGCACATCTGCTGCTCCAAACGCTTAACCAGAATGGCCTAGGGAGAAAATAAACGTACCGTTGTAATCGGGCGAGTTTCTACTATCAGTCGCAACAGGAATTTTTGGGTTATGTCAATCCGTTCGCGAATTATTGGAGTTTGAAGCCAAGAAATACTTGAGAAGGCAAAGAATTCTTCGCAATTCTGCTGCTCCAAACGCTTCACCAGAATGGCCTAGGGAAAAAATACACATACCGTTGTAATCGGGCGAGATTCTACTTTCAGATGCAATAGGAATTTTTGGGTTAGGTCAATCCGTTCGCGAGATATGGGAGTTTGAAGCCAAGAAATGGTTGAGAAGGGAAAAATTTTTTCGTAATTCTGCTGCTCCAAACGCTTAACCAGAATGGCCTAGGGAAAAAATACACATACCGTTGTAATCGGGCGAGCGTCTACTTTCAGATTCAATAGGAATTTTTGGGTTAGGTCAATCCGTTCGCGAGATATGGGACTTTGAAGCTAAGAAATAGATGAGAAGACAACAAATTTTTCGCACTTCTGCTGCTCCAAACGCTTAACCAGAATGGCCTAGGGGAAAAAACAAACATACCGTTGTAATCGGGCGAGTTTCTACTTTCAGTCGCAACAGGAATTTTTGGGTTATGTCAATCCGTTCGCGAATTATGGGAGTTTGAAGCCAAGAAATAGTTGAGAAGGCAAAAAATTCTTCGCAATTCTGCTGCTCCAAACGCTTGACCAGAATGGCCTAGGGAAAAAATATACATACCGTTGTAATCGGGCGAGATTCTACTTTCAGTCGCAACAGGAATTTTTGGGGTATGTCAATCCGTTCGCGAATTATGGGAGTTTGAAGCCAAGAAATAGTTGAGAAGGCAAAAAATTCTTCGCAATTCTGCTGCTCCAAACGCTTGACCAGAATGGCCTAGGGAAAAAATACACATACCGTTGTAATCGGGCGAGATTCTACTTTCAGATGCAATAGGAATATTTGGGTTAGGTCAATCCGTTCGCGAGGTATGGGAGTTTGAAGTTAAGAAATGGTTGAGAAGACAACAAATTTTTCGCACATCTGCTGCTCCAAACGCTTAACCAGAATGGCCTAGGGAGAAAATAAACGTACCGTTGTAATCGGGCGAGTTTCTACTATCAGTCGCAACAGGAATTTTTGGGTTATGTCAATCCGTTCGCGAATTATTGGAGTTTGAAGCCAAGAAATACTTGAGAAGGCAAAGAATTCTTCGCAATTCTGCTGCTCCAAACGCTTCACCAGAATGGCCTAGGGAAAAAATACACATACCGTTGTAATCGGGCGAGATTCTACTTTCAGATGCAATAGGAATTTTTGGGTTAGGTCAATCCGTTCGCGAGATATGGGAGTTTGAAGCCAAGAAATGGTTGAGAAGGGAAAAATTTTTTCGTAATTCTGCTGCTCCAAACGCTTAACCAGAATGGCCTAGGGAAAAAATACACATACCGTTGTAATCGGGCGAGCGTCTACTTTCAGATTCAATAGGAATTTTTGGGTTAGGTCAATCCGTTCGCGAGATATGGGACTTTGAAGCTAAGAAATAGATGAGAAGACAACAAATTTTTCGCACTTCTGCTGCTCCAAACGCTTAACCAGAATGGCCTAGGGGAAAAAACAAACATACCGTTGTAATCGGGCGAGTTTCTACTTTCAGTCGCAACAGGAATTTTTGGGTTATGTCAATCCGTTCGCGAATTATGGGAGTTTGAAGCCAAGAAATAGTTGAGAAGGCAAAAAATTCTTCGCAATTCTGCTGCTCCAAACGCTTGACCAGAATGGCCTAGGGAAAAAATATACATACCGTTGTAATCGGGCGAGATTCTACTTTCAGTCGCAACAGGAATTTTTGGGGTATGTCAATCCGTTCGCGAATTATGAGAGTTTGAAGCCAAGAAATAGTTGAGAAGGCAAAAAATTCTTCGCAATTCTGCTGCTCCAAACGCTTGACCAGAATGGCCTAGGGAAAAAATACACATACCGTTGTAATCGGGCGAGATTCTACTTTCAGATGCAATAGGAATTTTTGGGTTAGGTCAATCCGTTCGCGAGGTATGGGAGTTTGAAGCTAAGAAATGGTTGAGAAGACAACATATTTTTCGCACATCTGCTGCTCCAAACGCTTAACCAGAATGGCCTAGGGAAAAAATACACGTACCGTTGTAATCGGGCGAGTTTCTACTTTCAGTCGCAACAGGAATTTTTGGGTTATGTCAATCCGTTCGCGAATTATGGGAGTTTGAAGCCAAGAAATAGTTGAGAAGGCAAAAAATTCTTCGCAATTCTGCTGCTCCAAACGCTTGACCAGAATGGCCTAGGGAAAAAATACACATACCGTTGTAATCGGGCGAGCTTCTACTTTCAGATTCAATAGGAATTTTTGGGTTAGTTCAATCCGTTCGCGAGATATGGGACTTTGAAGCTAAGAAATAGTTGAGAAGACAACAAATTTTTCGCAATTCTGCTGCTCCAAACGCTTAACCAGAATGGCCTAGGGGAAAAAACAAACATACCGTTGTAATCGGGCGAGTTTCTACTTTCAGTCGCAACAGGAATTTTTGGGTTATGTCAATCCGTTCGCGAATTATGGGAGTTTGAAGCCAAGAAATGGTTGAGAAAGCAAAAAATTCTTCGCAATTCTGCTGCTCCGAACGCTTAACCAGAATGGCCTAGGGAAAAAATACACGTACCGTTGTAATCGGGCGAGTTTCTACTTTCACACGCAACAGGAATTTTTGGGTTAGGTCAATCCGTTCGCGAGATATGGGAGTTTAAAGCCAAGAAATGCTTGAGAAGGCATAAAATTTTTCGCAATGCTGCTGCTCCAAACGCTTAACCAGAATGGCCTAGGGAAAAAATACACGTACCGTTGTAATCGGGCGAGTTTCTACTTTCACACGCAACAGGAATTTTTGGGTTAGGTCAATCCGTTCGCGAGATATGGGAGTTTAAAGCCAAGAAATGCTTGTGAAGGCATAAAATTTTTCGCAATGCTGCTGCTCCAAACGCTTAACCAGAATGGCCTAGGGAAAAATACACATACCGTTGTAATCGGGCGAGATTCTACTTTCAGGTGCAATAGGAATTTTTGGGTTAGGTCAATCCGTTCGCGAGATATGGGAGTTTGAAGCTAAGAAATGGTTGAGAAGGCAAAAAATTTTTGGCAATTCGGCTGCTCGAAACGCTTAACCAGAATGGCCTAGGGAAAAAATACACGTACCGTTGTAATCGGGCGAGTTTCTACTTTCACACGCAACAGGAATTTTTGGGTTAGGTCAATCCGTTCGCGAGATATGGGAGTTTAAAGCCAAGAAATGCTTGTGAAGGCATAAAATTTTTCGCAATGCTGCTGCTCCAAACGCTTAACCAGAATGGCCTAGGGAAAAACACACATACCGTTGTAATCGGGCGAGATTCTACTTTCAGGTGCAATAGGAATTTTTGGGTTAGGTCAATCCGTTCGCGAGATATGGGAGTTTGAAGCTAAGAAATGGTTGAGAAGGCAAAAAATTTTTGGCAATTCGGCTGCTCGAAACGCTTAACCGGAATGGCCTAGGGAAAAAATACACATACCGTTGTAACCGGGCGAGCTTCTACTTTCAGATGCAATAGGAATTTTTGGGTTAGGTCAATCCGTTCGCGAGATATGGGACTTTGAAGCTAAGAAATAGTTGAGAAGACAACAAATTTTTCGCAATTCTGCTGCTCCAAACGCTTAACCAGAATGGCCTGGGGAAAAAATACACATACCGTTGTAATCGGGCGAGCTTCTACTTTTAGATGCAATAGCAATTTTTGGGTTAGGTCAATCCGTTCGCGAGATATGGGAGTTTGAAGCCAAGAAATGGTTGAAAAGGCAAAAAATTTTTCGCACTTCGGCTGCACCAAACGCTTAACCAGAATGGCCTAGGGAAAAAATACACATACCGTTGTAATCGGGCGAGTTTCTACTTTCAGTCGCAACAGGAATTTTTGCGTTATGTCAATCCGTTCGCGAGATATGGGAGTTTGAAGCTAAGAAATGGTTGAGAAGGCAAAAAATTTTTGGCAATTCGGCTGCTCGAAACGCTTAACCGGAATGGCCTAGGGAAAAAATACACATACCGTTGTAATCGGTCGAGCTTCTACTTTCAGATGCAATAGGAATTTTTGGGTTAGGTCAATCCGTTCGCGAGATATGGGACTTTGAAGCTAAGAAATAGTTGAGAAGACAACAAATTTTTCGCAATTCTGCTGCTCCAAACGCTTAACCAGAATGGCCTAGGGAAAAAATACACATACCGTTGTAATCGGGCGAGCTTCTACTTTTAGATGCAATAGCAATTTTTGGGTTAGGTCAATCCGTTCGCGAGATATGGGAGTTTGAAGCCAAGAAATGGTTGAAAAGGCAAAAAATTTTTCGCACTTCTGCTGCACCAAACGCTTAACCAGAATGGCCTAGGGAAAAAATACACATACCGTTGTAATCGGGCGAGTTTCTACTTTCAGTCGCAACAGGAATTTTTGCGTTATGTCAATCCGTTCGCGAGATATGGGAGTTTGAAGCCAAGAAATGGTTGAAAAGGCAAAAAATTTTTCGCAATTCTGCTGCACCAAACGCTTAACCAGAATGGCCTAGGGAAAAAATACACATACCGTTGTAATCGGGCGAGCTTCTACTTTCAGATGCAATAGGAATTTTTGGGTTAGGTCAATCCGTTCGCGAGATATGGGACTTTGAATCTAAGAAATAGTTGAGAAGACAACAAATTTTTCGCAATTCTGCTGCTCCAAACGCTTAACCAGAATGGCCTAGGGAAAAAATACACATACCGTTGTAATAGGGCGAGTTTCTACTTTCAGACGCAATAGGAATTTTTGGGGTAGGTCAATCCGTTCGCGAGATATGGGAGTTTGAAGCCAAGAAATGGTTGAGAAGGGAAAAAATTTTTCGTAATTCTGCTGCTCCAAACGCTTAACCAGAATGGACTAGGGAAAAATACACATACCGTTGTAATCGGCCGAGCTTCTACTTTCAGATGCAGTAGAATTTTTGGGTTAGGTCAATCCGTTCGCGAGATATGGGAGCTTGAAGCCAAGAAATGGTTGAGAAGGCACAACATTTTTCGCACATCTGCTGCTCCAAACGCTTAACCAGAATGGCCTAGGGAAAAAATACACATACCGTTGTAATCGGGCGAGATTCTACTTTCAGACGCAATAGGAATTTTTGGGTTATGTCAATCCGTTCGCGAATTATGGGAGTTTGAAGCCAAGAAATAGTTGAGAAGGCAAAAAATTCTTCGCAATTCTGCTGCTCCAAACGCTTGACCAGAATGGCCTAGGGAAAAAATACACATACCGTTGTAATCGGGCGAGCTTCTACTTTCAGATTCAATAGGAATTTTTGGGTTAGTTCAATCCGTTCGCGAGATATGGGACTTTGAAGCTAAGAAATAGTTGAGAAGACAACAAATTTTTCGCAATTCTGCTGCTCCAAACGCTTAACCAGAATGGCCTAGGGGAAAAAACAAACATACCGTTGTAATCGGGCGAGTTTCTACTTTCAGTCGCAACAGGAATTTTTGGGTTATGTCAATCCGTTCGCGAATTATGGGAGTTTGAAGCCAAGAAATGGTTGAGAAAGCAAAAAATTCTTCGCAATTCTGCTGCTCCGAACGCTTAACCAGAATGGCCTAGGGAAAAAATACACGTACCGTTGTAATCGGGCGAGTTTCTACTTTCACACGCAACAGGAATTTTTGGGTTAGGTCAATCCGTTCGCGAGATATGGGAGTTTAAAGCCAAGAAATGCTTGAGAAGGCATAAAATTTTTCGCAATGCTGCTGCTCCAAACGCTTAACCAGAATGGCCTAGGGAAAAAATACACGTACCGTTGTAATCGGGCGAGTTTCTACTTTCACACGCAACAGGAATTTTTGGGTTAGGTCAATCCGTTCGCGAGATATGGGAGTTTAAAGCCAAGAAATGCTTGTGAAGGCATAAAATTTTTCGCAATGCTGCTGCTCCAAACGCTTAACCAGAATGGCCTAGGGAAAAATACACATACCGTTGTAATCGGGCGAGATTCTACTTTCAGTTGCAATAGGAATTTTTGGGTTAGGTCAATCCGTTCGCGAGATATGGGAGTTTGAAGCTAAGAAATGGTTGAGAAGGCAAAAAATTTTTGGCAATTCGGCTGCTCGAAACGCTTAACCAGAATGGCCTAGGGAAAAAATACACGTACCGTTGTAATCGGGCGAGTTTCTACTTTCACACGCAACAGGAATTTTTGGGTTAGGTCAATCCGTTCGCGAGATATGGGAGTTTAAAGCCAAGAAATGCTTGTGAAGGCATAAAATTTTTCGCAATGCTGCTGCTCCAAACGCTTAACCAGAATGGCCTAGGGAAAAACACACATACCGTTGTAATCGGGCGAGATTCTACTTTCAGGTGCAATAGGAATTTTTGGGTTAGGTCAATCCGTTCGCGAGATATGGGAGTTTGAAGCTAAGAAATGGTTGAGAAGGCAAAAAATTTTTGGCAATTCGGCTGCTCGAAACGCTTAACCGGAATGGCCTAGGGAA
Source organism: Ptiloglossa arizonensis (assembly GCF_051014685.1). NCBI lineage: Eukaryota > Metazoa > Arthropoda > Insecta > Hymenoptera > Colletidae > Ptiloglossa > Ptiloglossa arizonensis. Next base: position 144,441 of record NW_027479099.1, read on the forward strand.
AAAATACACATACCGTTGTAATCGGGCGAGCTTCTACTTTCAGATGCAATAGGAATTTTTGGGTTAGGTCAATCCGTTCGCGAGATATGGGACTTTGAAGCTAAGAAATAGTTGAGAAGACAACAAATTTTTCGCAATTCTGCTGCTCCAAACGCTTAACCAGAATGGCCTGGGGAAAAAATACACATACCGTTGTAATCGGGCGAGCTTCTACTTTTAGATGCAATAGCAATTTTTGGGTTAGGTCAATCCGTTCGCGAGATATGGGAGTTTGAAGCCAAGAAATGGTTGAAAAGGCAAAAAATTTTTCGCACTTCTGCTGCACCAAACGCTTAACCAGAATGGCCTAGGGAAAAAATACACATACCGTTGTAATCGGGCGAGTTTCTACTTTCAGTCGCAACAGGAATTTTTGCGTTATGTCAATCCGTTCGCGAGATATGGGAGTTTGAGTCTAAGAAATGGTTGAGAAGGCAAAAATTTTTGGCAATTCGGCTGCTCGAAACGCTTAACCGGAATGGCCTAGGGAAAAAATACACATACCGTTGTAATCGGTCGAGCTTCTACTTTCAGATGCAATAGGAATTTTTGGGTTAGGTCAATCCGTTCGCGAGATATGGGACTTTGAAGCTAAGAAATAGTTGAGAAGACAACAAATTTTTCGCAATTCTGCTGCTCCAAACGCTTAACCAGAATGGCCTAGGGAAAAAATACACATACCGTTGTAATCGGGCGAGCTTCTACTTTTAGATGCAATAGCAATTTTTGGGTTAGGTCAATCCGTTCGCGAGATATGGGAGTTTGAAGCCAAGAAATGGTTGAAAAGGCAAAAAATTTTTCGCACTTCTGCTGCACCAAACGCTTAACCAGAATGGCCTAGGGAAAAAATACACATACCGTTGTAATCGGGCGAGTTTCTACTTTCAGTCGCAACAGGAATTTTTGCGTTATGTCAATCCGTTCGCGAGATATGGGAGTTTGAAGCCAAGAAATGGTTGAAAAGGCAAAAAATTTTTCGCAATTCTGCTGCACCAAACGCTTAACCAGAATGGCCTAGGGAAAAAATACACATACCGTTGTAATCGGGCGAGCTTCTACTTTCAGATGCAATAGGAATTTTTGGGTTAGGTCAATCCGTTCGCGAGATATGGGACTTTGAATCTAAGAAATAGTTGAGAAGACAACAAATTTTTCGCAATTCTGCTGCTCCAAACGCTTAACCAGAATGGCCTAGGGAAAAAATACACATACCGTTGTAATCGGGCGAGTTTCTACTTTCAGACGCAATAGGAATTTTTGGGGTAGGTCAATCCGTTCGCGAGATATGGGAGTTTGAAGCCAAGAAATGGTTGAGAAGGGAAAAAATTTTTCGTAATTCTGCTGCTCCAAACGCTTAACCAGAATGGACTAGGGAAAAATACACATACCGTTGTAATCGGCCGAGCTTCTACTTTCAGATGCAGTAGGAATTTTTGGGTTAGGTCAATCCGTTCGCGAGATATGGGAGCTTGAAGCCAAGAAATGGTTGAGAAGGCACAACATTTTTCGCACATCTGCTGCTCCAAACGCTTAACCAGAATGGCCTAGGGAAAAAATACACATACCGTTGTAATCGGGCGAGATTCTACTTTCAGACGCAATAGGAATTTTTGGGGTAGGTCAATCCGTTCGCGAGATATGGGAGTTTGAAGCCAAGAAATGGTTGAGAAGGGAAAAAATTTTTCGTAATTCTGCTGCTCCAAACGCTTAACCAGAATGGCCTAGGGAAAAAATACACATACCGTTGTAATCGGGCGAGCTTCTACTTTCAGATTCAATAGGAATTTTTGGGTTAGGTCAATCCGTTCGCGAGATATGGGAGTTTAAAGCCAAGAAATGCTTGAGAAGGCATAAAATTTTTCGCAATGCTGCTGCTCTAAACGCTTAACCAGAATGGCCTAGGGAAAAAATACACATACCTTTGTAATCGGGCGAGATTCTACTTTCAGATGCAATAGGAATTTTTGGGTTAGGTCAATCCGTTCGCAAGATATGGGAGTTTGAAGCTAAGAAATGGTTGAGAAGACAACAAATTTTTCGCACATCTGCTGCTCCAAACGCTTAACCAGAATGGCCTAGGGAAAAAATACACATACCGTTGTAATCGGGCGAGCTTCTACTTTCAGATTCAATAGGAATTTTTGGGTTAGGTCAATCCGTTCGCGAGATATGGGAGTTTAAAGCCAAGAAATGCTTGAGAAGGCAAAAAATTTTTCGCACTTCTGCTGCACCAAACGCTTAACCAGAATGGCCTAGGGAAAAAACAAACATACCGTTGTAATCGGGCGAGTTTCTACTTTCAGTCGCAACAGGAATTTTTGGGTTATGTCAATCCGTTCGCGAATTATGGGAGTTTGAAGCCAAGAAATAGTTGAGAAGGCAAAAAATTCTTCGCAATTCTGCTGCTCCAAACGCTTGACCAGAATGGCCTAGGGAAAAAATACACATACCGTTGTAATCGGGCGAGATTCTACTTTCAGTCGCAACAGGAATTTTTGGGGTATGTCAATCCGTTCGCGAATTATGGGAGTTTGAAGCCAAGAAATAGTTGAGAAGGCAAAAAATTCTTCGCAATTCTGCTGCTCCAAACGCTTGACCAGAATGGCCTAGGGAATAAATACACATACCGTTGTAATCGGGCGAGATTCTACTTTCAGATGCAATAGGAATTTTTGCGTTATGTCAATCCGTTCGCGAGATATGGGAGTTTGAAGCCAAGAAATGGTTGAAAAGGCAAAAAATTTTTCGCACTTCTGCTGCACCAAACGCTTAACCAGAATGGCCTAGGGAAAAAATACACATACCGTTGTAATCGGGCGAGATTCTACTTTCAGATTCAATAGGAATATTTGGGTTAGGTCAATCCGTTCGCGAGGTATGGGAGTTTGAAGCTAAGAAATGGTTGAGAAGACAACAAATTTTTCGCACATCTGCTGCTCTAAACGCTTAACCAGAATGGCCTAGGGAAAAAATACACATACCTTTGTAATCGGGCGAGATTCTACTTTCAGATGCAATAGGAATTTTTGGGTTAGGTCAATCCGTTCGCAAGATATGGGAGTTTGAAGCTAAGAAATGGTTGAGAAGACAACAAATTTTTCGCACATCTGCTGCTCCAAACGCTTAACCAGAATGCCCTAGGGAAAAAATTCACATACCGTTGTAATCGGGCGAGCTTCTACTTTAAGATTCAATAGGAATTATTGGGTTAGGTCAATCCGTTCGCGAGATATGGGACTTTGAAGCTAAGAAATAGTTGAGAAGACAACAAATTTTTCGCACTTCTGCTGCTCCAAACGCTTAACCAGAATGGCCTAGGGGAAAAAACAAACATACCTTTGTAATCGGGCGAGTTTCTACTTTCAGTCGCAACAGGAATTTTTGGGTTATGTCAATCCGTTCGCGAATTATGGGAGTTTGAAGCCAAGAAGTGGTTGAGAAGGCAAAAAATTTTACGCAATTCTGCTGCTCCAAACGCTTGACCAGAATGGCCTAGGGAAAAAATACACATACCGTTGTAATCGGGCGAGATTCTACTTTCAGATGCAATAGGAATTTTTGGGTTAGATCAATCCGTTCGCGAGATATGGGAGTTTGAAGCCAAGAAATGGTTGAGAAGGGAAAAATTTTTTCGTATTTCTGCTGCTCCAAACGCTTAACCAGAATGGCCTAGGGAAAAAATACACATACCGTTGTAATCGGGCGAGCTTCTACTTTCAGATTCAATAGGAATTTTTGGGTTAGGTCAATCCGTTCGCGAGATATGGGACTTTGAAGCTAAGAAATAGATGAGAAGACAACAAATTTTTCGCACTTCTGCTGCTCCAAACGCTTAACCAGAATGGCCTAGGGGAAAAAACAAACATACCGTTGTAATCGGGCGAGTTTCTACTTTCAGTCGCAACAGGAATTTTTGGGTTATGTCAATCCGTTCGCGAATTATGGGAGTTTGAAGCCAAGAAATAGTTGAGAAGGCAAAAAATTCTTCGCAATTCTGCTGCTCCAAACGCTTGACCAGAATGGCCTAGGGAAAAAATACACATACCGTTGTAATCGGGCGAGATTCTACTTTCAGTCGCAACAGGAATTTTTGGGGTATGTCAATCCGTTCGCGAATTATGGGAGTTTGAAGCCAAGAAATAGTTGAGAAGGCAAAAAATTCTTCGCAATTCTGCTGCTCCAAACGCTTGACCAGAATGGCCTAGGGAAAAAAATACACATACCGTTGTAATCGGGCGAGATTCTACTTTCAGATGCAATAGGAATATTTGGGTTAGGTCAATCCGTTCGCGAGGTATGGGAGTTTGAAGCTAAGAAATGGTTGAGAAGACAACAAATTTTTCGCACATCTGCTGCTCCAAACGCTTAACCAGAATGGCCTAGGGAGAAAATAAACGTACCGTTGTAATCGGGCGAGTTTCTACTTTCAGTCGCAACAGGAATTTTTGGGTTATGTCAATCCGTTCGCGAATTATGGGAGTTTGAAGCCAAGAAATAGTTGAGAAGGCAAAAAATTCTTCGCAATTCTGCTGCTCCAAACGCTTCACCAGAATGGCCTAGGGAAAAAATACACATACCGTTGTAATCGGGCGAGATTCTACTTTCAGTCGCAACAGGAATTTTTGGGTTATGTCAATCCGTTCGCGAATTATGGGAGTTTGAAGCCAAGAAATAGTTGAGAAGGCAAAAAATTCTTCGCAATTCTGCTGCTCCAAACGCTTGACCAGAATGGCCTAGGGAAAAAATACACATACCGTTGTAATCGGGCGAGATTCTACTTTCAGATGCAATAGGAATTTTTGGGTTAGGTCAATCCGTTCGCGAGGTATGGGAGTTTGAAGCTAAGAAATGGTTGAGAAGACAACAAATTTTTCGCACATCTGCTGCTCCAAACGCTTGACCAGAATGGCCTAGGGAAGAAATACACATACCGTTGTAATCGGGCGAGATTCTACTTTCAGTCGCAGAGGAATTTTTGGGGTATGTCAATCCGTTCGCGAATTATGGGAGTTTGAAGCCAAGAAATAGTTGAGAAGGCAAAAAATTCTTCGCAATTCTGCTGCTCCAAACGCTTGACCAGAATGGCCTAGGGAAAAAATACACATACCGTTGTATTCGGGCGAGATTCTACTTTCAGATGAAATAGGAATATTTGGGTTAGGTCAATCCGTTCGCGAGGTATGGGAGTTTGAAGCTAAGAAATGGTTGAGACGACAACAAATTTTTCGCACATCTGCTGCTCCAAACGCTTAACCAGAATGGCCTAGGGAGAAAATAAACGTACCGTTGTAATCGGGCGAGTTTCTACTTTCAGTCGCAACAGGAATTTTTGGGTTATGTCAATCCTTTCGCGAATTATGGGAGTTTGAAGCCAAGAAATAGTTGAGAAGGCAAAAAATTCTTCGCAATTCTGCTGCTCCAAACGCTTCACCAGAATGGCCTAGGGAAAAAATACACATACCGTTGTAATCGGGCGAGATTCTACTTTCAGTCGCAACAGGAATTTTTGGGTTATGTCAATCCGTTCGCGAATTATGGGAGTTTGAAGCCAAGAAATAGTTGAGACGGCAAAAAATTCTTCGCAATTCTGCTGCTCCAAACGCTTGACCAGAATGGCCTAGGGAAAAAATACACATACCGTTATAATCGGGCGAGATTCTACTTTCAGATGCAATAGGAATTTTTGGGTTAGGTCAATCCGTTCGCGAGGTATGGGAGTTTGAAGCTAAGAAATGGTTGAGAAGACAACAAATTTTTCGCACATCTGCTGCTCCAAACGCTTAACCAGAATGGCCTAGGGAAAAAATACACGTACCGTTGTAATCGGGCGAGTTTCTACTTTCAGTCGCAACAGGAATTTTTGGGTTATGTCAATCCGTTCGCGAATTATGGGAGTTTGAAGCAAAGAAATGGTTGAGAAAGCAAAAAATTCTTCGCAATTCTGCTGCTCCGAACGCTTAACCAGAATGGCCTAGGGAAAAAATACACGTACCGTTGTAATCGGGCGAGTTTCTACTTTCACACGCAACAGGAATTTTTGGGTTAGGTCAATCCGTTCGCGAGATATGGGAGTTTAAAGCCAAGAAATGCTTGAGAAGGCATAAATTTTTCGCAATGCTGCTGCTCCAAACGCTTAACCAGAATGGCCTAGGGAAAAAATACACGTACCGTTGTAATCGGGCGAGTTTCTACTTTCACACGCAACAGGAATTTTTGGGTTAGGTCAATCCGTTCGCGAGATATGGGAGTTTAAAGCCAAGAAATGCTTGTGAAGGCATAAAATTTTTCGCAATGCTGCTGCTCCAAACGCTTAACCAGAATGGCCTAGGGAAAAATACACATACCGTTGTAATCGGGCGAGATTCTACTTTCAGGTGCAATAGGAATTTTTGGGTTAGGTCAATCCGTTCGCGAGATATGGGACTTTGAAGCTAAGAAATAGTTGAGAAGACAACAAATTTTTCGCAATTCTGCTGCTCCAAACGCTTAACCAGAATGGCCTAGGGAAAAAATACACATACCGTTGTAATCGGGCGAGTTTCTACTTTCAGACGCAATAGGAATTTTTGGGGTAGGTCAATCCGTTCGCGAGATATGGGAGTTTGAAGCCAAGAAATGGTTGAGAAGGGAAAAAATTTTTCGTAATTCTGCTGCTCCAAACGCTTAACCATAATGGACTAGGGAAAAAATACACATACCGTTGTAATCGGCCGAGCTTCTACTTTCAGATGCAGTAGGAATTTTTGGGTTAGGTCAATCCGTTCGCGAGATATGGGAGCTTGAAGCCAAGAAATGGTTGAGAAGGCACAAAATTTTTCGCACTTCTGCTGCTCCAAACGCTTAACCAGAATGGCCTAGGGAAAAAATACACATACCGTTGTAATCGGGCGAGATTCTACTTTCAGATGCCATAGGAATTTTTGGGTTAGGTCAATCCGTTCGCAAGATATGGGAGTTTGAAGCCAAGAAATGGTTGAGAAGACAACATATTTTTCGCACATCTGCTGCTCCAAACGCTTAAACAGAATGCCCTAGGGAAAAAATACACATACCGTTGTAATCGGGCGAGTTTCTATTTTCAGTCGCAACAGGAATTTTTGGGTTATGTCAATCCGTTCGCGAATTATGGGAGTTTGAAGCCAAGAAGTGGTTGAGAAAGCCAAAAATTTTTCGCAATTCTGCTGCTCCAAACGCTTAACCAGAATGGCCTACGGAAAAAATACACATACCGTTGTAATCGGGCGAGTTTCTACTTTCAGTCGCAACAGGAATTTTTGGGTTATGTCAATCCGTTCGCGAATTATGGGAGTTTGAAACCAAGAAGTGGTTGAGAAAGCCAAAATTTTTTCGCAATTCTGCTGCTCCAAACGCTTAACCAGAATGGCCTAGGGAAAAAATACACATACCGTTGTAATCGGGCGAGCTTCTACTTTCAGATGCTATTGGAATTTTTGGGTTAGGTCAATCCGTTCGCGAGATATGGGACTTTGAAGCTAAGAAATAGTTGAGAAGTCAACAAATTTTTCGCACTTCTGCTGCTCCAAACGCTTAACCAGAGTGGCCTAGGGAAAAAATACACATACCTTTGTAATCGGGCGAGCTTCTACTTTCAGATGCAATAGGAATTTTTGGGTTAAGTCAATCCGTTCGCGAGATATGGGAGTTTGAAGCCAAGAAATATTTGAGAAGGCAACAAATTTTTCGCAATTCTGCTGCTCCAAACGCTTAACCAGAATGGCCTAGGCAAAAAATACACATACCGTTGTAATCGGGCGAGTTTCTACTTTCAGACGCAATAGGCATTTTTGGGGTAGGTCAATCCGTTCGCGAGATATGGGAGTTTGAAGCCAAGAAATGGTTGAGAAGGGAAAAAATTTTTCGTAATTCTGCTGCTCCAAACGCTTAACCAGAATGGACTAGGGAAAAAATACACATACCGTTGTATTCGGGCGAGCTTCTACTTTCAGATGCAATAGGAAGTTTTGGATTAGGTCAATCCGTTCGCGAGATATGGGAGCTTGAAGCCAAGAAATGGTTGAGAAGGCAAAAAATTTTTGGCAATACGGCTGCTCCAAACGCTTAACCAGGATGGCCTAGGGAAAAAATACACATACCGCTGTAATCGGGCGAGTTTCTACTTTCAGTCGCAACAGGAATTTTTGGGTTATGTCAATCCGTTCGCGAATTATGGGAGTTTGAAGCCAAGAAATGGTTGAGAAGGCAAAAAATTTTTCGCAATTCTGCTGCACCAAACGCTTAACCAGAATGGCCTAGGGAAAAAATACACATAGCGTTGTAATCGGGCGAGTTTCTACTTTCAGTCGCAACAGGAATTTTTGCGTTATGTCAATCCGTTCGCGAGATATGGGAGTTTGAAGCCAAGAAATGGTTGAAAAGGCAAAAAATTTTTCGCACTTCTGCTGCACCAAACGCTTAACCAGAATGGCCTTAGGAAAAAAATACACATACCTTTGTAATCGGGCGAGCTTCTACTTTCAGATGCAATAGGAATTTTTGGGTTAGGTCAATCCGTTCGCGAGATATGGGACTTTGAAGCTAAGAAATAGTTGAGAAGACAACAAATTTTTCGCAATTCTGCTGCTCCAAACGCTTAACCAGAATGGCCTAGGGAAAAAATACACATACCGTTGTAATCGGGCGAGCTTCTACTTTTAGATGCAATAGCAATTTTTGGGTTAGGTCAATCCGTTCGCGAGATATGGGAGTTTGAAGCCAAGAAATGGTTGAAAAGGCAAAAAATTTTTCGCACGTCTGCTGCACCAAACGGTTAACCAGAATGGCCTAGGGAAAAAATACACATACCGTTGTAATCGGGCGAGTTTCTACTTTCAGTCGCAACAGGAATTTTTGTTTTTGCGTTATGTCAATCCGTTCGCGAGATATGGGAGTTTGAAGCCAAGAAATGGTTGAAAAGGGAAAAAATTTTTGGCAATTCGGCTGCTCGAAACGCTTAACCGGAATGGCCTAGGAAAAAATACACATACCGTTGTAATCGGGCGAGCTTCTACTTTCAGATGCAATAGGAATTTTTGGGTTAGGTCAATCCGTTCGCGAGATATGGGACTTTGAAGCTAAGAAATAGTTGAGAAGACAACAAATTTTTCGCAATTCTGCTGCTCCAAACGCTTAACCAGAATGGCCTAGGGAAAAAATACACATACCGTTGTAATCGGGCGAGCTTCTACTTTAGATGCAATAGCAATTTTTGGGTTAGGTCAATCCGTTCGCGAGATATGGGAGTTTGAAGCCAAGAAATGGTTGAAAAGGCAAAAAATTTTTCGCAATTCTGCTGCACCAAACGCTTAACCAGAATGGCCTAGGGAAAAAATACACATACCGTTGTAATCGGGCGAGTTTCTACTTCAGTGGCAACAGGAGAATTTTTGCGTTATGTCAATCCGTTCGCGAGATATGGGAGTTTGAAGCCAAGAAATGGTTGAAAAGGCAAAAAATTTTTCGCACTTCTGCTGCACCAAACGCTTAACCAGAATGGCCTAGGGAAAAAATACACATACCGTTGTAATCGGGCGAGCTTCTACTTTCAGATGCAATAGAATTTTTGGGTTAGGTCAATCCGTTCGCGAGATATGGGACTTTGAATCTAAGAAATAGTTGAGAAGACAACAAATTTTTCGCAATTCTGCTGCTCCAAACGCTTAACCAGAATGGCCTAGGAAAAAATACACATACCGTTGTAATCGGGCGAGTTTCTACTTTCAGACGCAATAGGAATTTTTGGGGTGGTAGGTCAATCCGTTCGCGAGATATGGTAGTTTGAAGCCAAGAAATGGTTGAGAAGGGAAAAATTTTTCGTAATTCTGCTGCTCCAAACGCTTAACCATAATGGACTAGGGAAAAAATACCACATACCGTTGTAATCGGGCGAGCTTCTACTTTCAGATGCAATTGGAATTTTTGGGTTCGGTCAATCCGTTCGCGAGATATGGGACTTTGAAGCTAAGAAATAGTTGAGAAGTCAACAAATTTTTCGCACTTCTGCTGCTCCAAACGCTTAACCAGAGTGGGCCTAGGGAAAAAATACACATACCTTTGTAATCGGGCGAGCTTCTACTTCAGATGCAATAGGAATTTTTGGGTTAGTCAATCCGTTCGCGAGATATGGAGTTTGAAGCCAAGAAATATTTGAGAAGGCAACAAATTTTCGCAATTCTGCTGCTCCAAACGCTTAACAGAATGGCCTAGGCAAAAAATACACATACCGTTGTAATCGGGCGAGTTTCTACTTTCAGACGCAATAGCATTTTTGGGGTAGGTCAATCCGTTCGCGAGATATGGGAGTTTGAAGCCAAGAAATGGTTGAGAAGGGAAAAATTTTTCGTAATTCTGCTGCTCCAAACGCTTAACCAGAATGGACTAGGGAAAAAATACACATACCGTTGTATTCGGGCGAGCTTCTACTTTCAGATGCAATAGGAAGTTTTGGATAAGGTCAATCCGTTCGCGAGATATGGGAGCTTGAAGCCAAGAAATGGTTGAGAAGGCAAAAAATTTTTGGCAATACGGCTGCTCCAAACGCTTAACCAGGATGGCCTAGGGAAAAAACTACACATACCGCTGTAATCGGGCGAGTTTCTACTTTCAGTCGCAACAGGAATTTTTGGGTTATGTCAATCCGTTCGCGAATTATGGGAGTTTGAAGCCAAGAAATGGTTGAGAAGGCAAAAAATTTTCGCAATTCTGCTGCACCAAACGCTTAACCAGAATGGCCTAGGGAAAAAATACACATAGCGTTGTAATCGGGCGAGTTTCTACTTTCAGTCGCAACAGGAATTTTTGCGTTATGTCAATCCGTTCGCGAGATATGGGAGTTTGAAGCCAAGAAATGGTTGAAAAGGCAAAAAATTTTTCGCACTTCTGCTGCACCAAACGCTTAACCAGAATGGCCTTAGGAAAAAAATACACATACCTTTGTAATCGGGCGAGCTTCTACTTTCAGATGCAATAGGAATTTTTGGGTTAGGTCAATCCGTTCGCGAGATATGGGACTTTGAAGCTAAGAAATAGTTGAGAAGACAACAAATTTTTCGCAATTCTGCTGCTCCAAACGCTTAACCAGAATGGCCTAGGGAAAAAATACACATACCGTTGTAATCGGGCGAGCTTCTACTTTTAGATGCAATAGCAATTTTTGGGTTAGGTCAATCCGTTCGCGAGATATGGGAGTTTGAAGCCAAGAAATGGTTGAAAAGGCAAAAAATTTTTCGCACTTCTGCTGCACCAAACGCTTAACCAGAATGGCCTAGGGAAAAAATACACATACCGTTGTAATCGGGCGAGTTTCTACTTTCAGTCGCAACAGGAATTTTTGCGTTATGTCAATCCGTTCGCGAGATATGGGAGTTTGAAGCCAAGAAATGGTTGAAAAGGGAAAAAATTTTTCGCACTTCTGCTGCACCAAACGCTTAACCAGAATGGCCTAGGGAAAAAATACACATACCGTTGTAATCGGGCGAGCTTCTACTTTCAGATGCAATAGGAATTTTTGGGTTAGGTCAATCCGTTCGCGAGATATGGGAGTTTGAAGCCAAGAAATGGTTGATAAGGGAAAAAATTTTTCGTAATTCTGCTGCTCCAAACGCTTAACCAGAATGGACTAGGGAAAAAATACACATACCGTTGTAATCGGGCGAGTTTCTACTTTCAGTCGCAACAGGAATTTTTGGTTTATGTCAATCCGTTCGCGAATTATGGGAGTTTGAAGCCAAGAAGTGGTTGAGAAAGCCAAAAATTTTTCGCAATTCTGCTGCTCCAAACGCTTAACCAGAATGGCCTACGGAAAAAATACACATACCGTTGTAATCGGGCGAGTTTCTACTTTCAGTCGCAACAGGAATTTTTGGGTTATGTCAATCCGTTCGCGAATTATGGGAGTTTGAAACCAAGAAGTGGTTGAGAAAGCCAAAAATTTTTCGCAATTCTGCTGCTCCAAACGCTTAACCGGAATGGCCTAGGGAAAAAATACACATACCGTTGTAATCGGGCGAGCTTCTACTTTCAGATGCAATTGGAATTTTTGGGTTAGGTCAATCCGTTCGCGAGATATGGGACTTTGAAGCTAAGAAATAGTTGAGAAGTCAACAAACTTTTCGCACTTCTGCTGCTCCAAACGCTTAACCAGAATGGCCTAGGGAAAAAATACACATACCTTTGTAATCGGGCGAGTTTCTACTTTCAGATGCAATAGGAATTTCTGGGTTAGGTCAATCCGCTCGCGAGATATGGGAGTGTGAAGCCAAGAAATGGTTGAGAAAGCCAAAAATTTTTCGCAATTCTGCTGCTCCAAACGCTTAACCAGAATGGCCTAGGGAAAAAATACACATACCGTTGTAATCGGGCGTGTTTCTACTTTCAGTCGCAACAGGAATTTTTGGGTTATGTCAATCCGTTCGCGAGATATGGGAGTTTGAAGCTAAGAAATGGTTGAGAAGGCAAAAAATTTTTGGCAATACGGCTGCTCGCAACGCTTAACCAGAATGGCCTAGGGAAAAAACACACATACCGTTGTAATCGGGCGAGCTTCTACTTTCAGATGCAATAGGAATTTTTGGGTTAGGTCAATCCGTTCGCGAGATATGGGACTTTGAAGCTAAGAAATAGTTGAGAAGACAACAAATTTTTCGCACTTCTGCTGCTCCAAACGCTTAACCAGAATGGGCTAGGGAAAAAATACACATACCGTTGAAATCGGGCGAGTTTCTACTTTCAGTCGCAACAGGAATTTTTGGGTTATGTCAATCCGTTCGCGAATTATTGGAGTTTGAAGCCAAGAAACGGTTGAGAAGGCAAAAAATTTTTCGCAATTCTGCTGCTCCAAACGCTTAACCAGAATGGCCTAGGGAAAAAATACACATACCGTTGTAATCGGGCGAGTTTCTACTTTCAGACGCAATAGGAATTTTTGGGTTAGGTCAATCCGTTCGCGAGATATGGGAGTTTGAAGCCGAGAAACGGTTGAGAAGGGAAAAAATTTTTCGCAATTCTGCTGCTCCAAACGCTTAACCAGAATGGCCTAGGGAAAAAATACACATACTGTTGTAATCGGGCGAGCTTCTACTTTCAGATGCAATAGGAATTTTTGGGTTAGGTCAATCCGTTCGCGAGATATGGGACTTTGAAGCTAAGAAATAGTTGAGAAGACAACAAATTTTCGCACTTCTGCTGCTCCAAACGCTTAACCAGGATGGCCTAGGGAAAAAATACACGTACCGCTGTAATCGGGCGAGTTTCTACTTTCAGTCGCAACAGGAATTTTTGGGTTATGTCAATCCGTTCGCGAATTATGGGAGTTTGAAGCCAAGAAATGGTTGAGAAGGCAAAAAATTTTTCGCAATTCTGCTGCTCCAAACGCTTAACCAGAATGGCCTAGGGAAAAAATACACATACCGTTGTAATCGGGCGAGCTTCTACTTTCAGATGCAATAGCAATTTTTGGGTTAGGTCAATCCGTTCGCGAGATATGGGAGTTTGAAGCCAAGAAATGGTTGAGAAGGAAAAAAATTTTTCGCACTTCTGCTGCACCAAACGCTTAACCAGAATGGCCTAGGGAAAAAATACACATACCGTTGTAATCGGGCGAGTTTCTACTTTCAGACGCAATAGGAATTTTTGGGGTAGGTCAATCCGTTCGCGAGATATGGGAGTTTGAAGCCAAGAAATGGTTGAGAAGGGAAAAAATTTTTCGTAATTCTGCTGCTCCAAACGCTTAACCAGAATGGCCTAGGGAAAAAATACACATACAGTTGTAATCGGGCGAGCTTCTACTTTCAGATGCAATAGGAATTTTTGGGTTAGGTCAATCCGTTCGCGAGATATGGGAGTTTGAAGCCAAGAAATGGTTGAGAAGGCAAAAAATTTTTCGCAGTTCTGCTGCTCCAAACGCTTAACCAGAATGGCCTAGGGAAAAAATACACATACCGTTGTAATCGGGCGAGGTTCTACTTTCAGATGCAATAGGAATTTTTGGGTTAGGTCAATCCGTTCGCAAGATATGGGAGTTTGAAGCTAAGAAATGGTTGAGAAGACAACAAATTTTTCGCACATCTGCTGCTCCAAACGCTTAACCAGAATGCCCTAGGGAAAAAATACACATACCGTTGTAATCGGGCGAGTTTCTACTTTCAGTCGCAACAGGAATCTTTGGGTTATGTCAATCCGTTCGCGAATTATGGGAGTTTGAAGCCAAGAAGTGGTTGAGAAAGTCAAAAATTTTTCGCAATTCTGCTGCTCCAAACGCTTAACCAGAATGGCCTAGGGAAAAAACAAACATACCGTTGTAATCGGGCGAGTTTCTACTTTCAGTCGCAACAGGAATTTTTGGGTTATGTCAATCCGTTCGCGAATTATGGGAGTTTGAAGCCAAGAAGTGGTTGAGAAGGCAAAAAATTTTTCGCATTTCTGCTGCTCCAAAAGCTTAACCAGAATGGCCTAGGGAAAAATACACATGCCGCTGTAGTCTGGCGAGTTTCTACTTTCAGATGCAATAGGAATTTTTGGGTTAGGTCAATCCGTTCGCGAGATATGGCAGTTTGAAGCCAAGAAATGTTTGAGAAGGCAAAAAATTTTCGCAAATCTGCTGCTCCAAACGCTTAACTGGAATGGCCTAGCGAAAAAAGACACATACCGTTGTAATCGGGCGAGTTTCTACTTTCAGACGCAATAGGAATTTTTGGGTCAGGTCAATTAGTTCGCGAGATATGGGAGTTTGAAGCCAACAAATGGTTGAGAAGGCAAAAAATTTTTTGCAATTCTGCTGCTCCAAACGCTTAACCAGAATGGCCTAGGGAAAAAATACACATACCGTTGTAGTCGGGCGAGCTTCTACTTTCAGATGCAATAGGAATTTTTGGGTTACGTCAATCCGTTCGCGAGATATGGGAGTTTGAAGCCAAGAAATATTTGAGAAGGCAACAAATTTTTCGCGATTCTGCTGCCCCAAACGCTTAACCAGAATGGCCTAGGGAAAAAATACACATACCTTTGTAATCGGACGAGTTTCAACTTTCAGACGCAACAGGAATTTTTGGGTTAGGTCAATCCGTTCGCGAGATATGGCAGTTCGAAGCCCAGAAATGGTTGAGAAGGCAAAATATTTTTCGCAATTCTGCTGCTCCAAACGCTTATCCAGAATGGCCTAGGGAAAAGTACGCATATCGTTGTAATTGGGCGAGTTTCTACTTTCAGACGCAGCAGGAATTTTTGTGTTTGGTCAATCGGTTCGCGAGATATGGGACTTTGAAGCTAAGAAAAGGTTGAGAAGACAACAAATTTTTCGCAATTCTGCTGCTGCAAACGCTTAACCAGAATGAGCTATGCAGAAAATACACATACCGTTGTAATCGGGCGAGTTTCTACTTTCACACGCAACAGGAATTTTTGGGTTTGGTCAATCCGTTCGCGAGATATGGGAGTTTGAAGCCAAGAAATATTTGAGAAGGCAACAAATTTTTCGCTATTCTGCTGCCCCAAACGCTTAACCAGAATGGCCTAGGAAAAAAATACACATACCTTTGTAATCGGACGAGTTTCAACTTTCAGACGCAACAGGAATTTTTGGGTTAGGTCAATCCGTTCGCGAGATATGGCAGTTCGAAGCCCAGAAATGGTTGAGAAGGCATAATATTTTTCGCAATTCTGCTGCTCCAAACGCTTATCCAGAATGACCTAGGGAAAAATACGCATATCGTTGTAATTGGGCGAGTTTCTACTTTCAGACGCAGCAGGAATTTTTGTGTTTGGTCAATCGGTTCGCGAGATATGGGACTTTGAAGCTAAGAAAAGGTTGAGAAGACAACAAATTTTTCGCAATTCTGCTGCTGCAAACGCTTAACCAGAATGAGCTATGGAGAAAATACACATACCGTTGTAATCGGGCGAGTTTCTACTTTCACACGCAACAGGAATTTTTGGGTTTGGTCAATCCGTTCGCGAGATATGGGAGTTTGAAGCTAAGAAATGGTTGAGAAGACAACAAATTTTTCGCACATCTGCTGCTCCAAAGGCTTAACCAGAATGGCCTAGGGAAAAAATACACACATCGTTGTAATCGGGCGAGTTTCTACTTTCAGTCGCAACAGGAATTTTTGGGTTATGTCAATCCGTTCGCGAATTATGGGAGTTTGAAGCCAAGAAATGGTTGAGAAGGCAAAAAATTTTTCGCAATTCTGCTGCTCCAAACGCTTAACCAGAATGGCCTAGGGAAAAAATACACATACCGTTGAAATCGGGCGAGTTTCTACTTTCAGTCGCAACAGGAATTTTTGAGTTATGTCAATCCGTTCGCGAATTATTGGAGTTTGAAGCCAAGAAACGGTTGAGAAGGCAAAAAATTTTTCGCAATTCTGCTGCTCCAAACGCTTAACCAGAATGGCCTAGGGAAAAAATACACATACCGTTGTAATCGGGCGAGTTTCTACTTTCAGACGCAATAGGAATTTTTGGGTTAGGTCAATCCGTTCGCGAGATATGGGAGTTTGAAGCCGAGAAACGGTTGAGAAGGGAAAAAATTTTTCGCAATTCTGCTGCTCCAAACGCTTAACCAGAATGGCCTAGGGAAAAAATACACATACTGTTGTAATCGGGCGAGCTTCTACTTTCAGATGCAATAGGAATTTTTGGGTTAGGTCAATCCGTTCGCGAGATATGGGAGTTTGAAGCCAAGAAATGGTTGAGAAGGGAAAAAATTTTTCGCAATTCTGCTGCTCCAAACGCTTAACCAGAATGGCCTAGGGAAAAAACACACATACCGTTGTAATCGGGCGAGCTTCTACTTTCAGATGCAATAGGAATTTTTGGGTTAGGTCAATCCGTTCGCGAGATATGGGACTTTGAAGCTAAGAAATAGTTGAGAAGACAACAAATTTTTCGCACTTCTGCTGCTCCAAACGCTTAACCAGAATGGCCTAGGGAAAAAATACACATACCGTTGAAATCGGGCGAGTTTCTACTTTCAGTCGCAACAGGAATTTTTGGGTTATGTCAATCCGTTCGCGAATTATTGGAGTTTGAAGCCAAGAAACGGTTGAGAAGGCAAAAAATTTTTCGCAATTCTGCTGCTCCAAACGCTTAACCAGAATGGCCTAGGGAAAAAATACACATACCGTTGTAATCGGGCGAGTTTCTACTTTCAGACGCAATAGGAATTTTTGGGTTAGGTCAATCCGTTCGCGAGATATGGGAGTTTGAAGCCGAGAAACGGTTGAGAAGGGAAAAAATTTTTCGCAATTCTGCTGCTCCAAACGCTTAACCAGAATGGCCTAGGGAAAAAATACACATACTGTTGTAATCGGGCGAGCTTCTACTTTCAGATGCAATAGGAATTTTTGGGTTAGGTCAATCCGTTCGCGAGATATGGGACTTTGAAGCTAAGAAATAGTTGAGAAGACAACAAATTTTCGCACTTCTGCTGCTCCAAACGCTTAACCAGGATGGCCTAGGGAAAAAATACACATACCGCTGTAATCGGGCGAGTTTCTACTTTCAGTCGCAACAGGAATTTTTGGGTTATGTCAATCCGTTCGCGAATTATGGGAGTTTGAAGCCAAGAAATGGTTGAGAAGGCAAAAAATTTTTCGCACTTCTGCTGCACCAAACGCTTAACCAGAATGGCCTAGGGAAAAAATACACATACCGTTGTAATCGGGCGAGTTTCTACTTTCAGACGCAATAGGAATTTTTGGGGTAGGTCAATCCGTTCGCGAGATATGGGAGTTTGAAGCCAAGAATTGGTTGAGAAGGGAAAAAATTTTTCGTAATTCTGCTGCTCCAAACGCTTAACCAGAATGGCCTAGGGAAAAAATACACATACAGTTGTAATCGGGCGAGCTTCTACTTTCAGATGCAATAGGAATTTTTGGGTTAGGTCAATCCGTTCGCGAGATATGGGAGTTTGAAGCCAAGAAATGGTTGAGAAGGCAAAAAATTTTTCGCAGTTCTGCTGCTCCAAACGCTTAACCAGAATGGCCTAGGGAAAAAATACACATACCGTTGTAATCGGGCGAGGTTCTACTTTCAGATGCAATAGGAATTTTTGGGTTAGGTCAATCCGTTCGCAAGATATGGGAGTTTGAAGCTAAGAAATGGTTGAGAAGACAACAAATTTTTCGCACATCTGCTGCTCCAAACGCTTAACCAGAATGCCCTAGGGAAAAAATACACATACCGTTGTAATCGGGCGAGTTTCTACTTTCAGTCGCAACAGGAATCTTTGGGTTATGTCAATCCGTTCGCGAATTATGGGAGTTTGAAGCCAAGAAGTGGTTGAGAAAGTCAAAAATTTTTCGCAATTCTGCTGCTCCAAACGCTTAACCAGAATGGCCTAGGGAAAAAACAAACATACCGTTGTAATCGGGCGAGTTTCTACTTTCAGTCGCAACAGGAATTTTTGGGTTATGTCAATCCGTTCGCGAATTATGGGAGTTTGAAGCCAAGAAGTGGTTGAGAAGGCAAAAAATTTTTCGCATTTCTGCTGCTCCAAAAGCTTAACCAGAATGGCCTAGGGAAAAATACACATGCCGCTGTAGTCTGGCGAGTTTCTACTTTCAGATGCAATAGGAATTTTTGGGTTAGGTCAATCCGTTCGCGAGATATGGCAGTTTGAAGCCAAGAAATGTTTGAGAAGGCAAAAAATTTTTCGCAAATCTGCTGCTCCAAACGCTTAACTGGAATGGCCTAGCGAAAAAAGACACATACCGTTGTAATCGGGCGAGTTTCTACTTTCAGACGCAATAGGAATTTTGGGTCAGGTCAATCCGTTCGCGAGATATGGGAGTTTGAAGCCAACAAATGGTTGAGAAGGCAACAAATTTTTTGCAATTCTGCTGCTCCAAACGCTTAACCAGAATGGCCTAGGGAAAAAATACACATACCGTTGTAGTCGGGCGAGCTTCTACTTTCAGATGCAATAGGAATTTTTGGGTTACGTGAATCCGTTCGCGAGATATGGGAGTTTGAAGCCAAGAAATATTTGAGAAGGCAACAAATTTTTCGCGATTCTGCTGCCCCAAACGCTTAACCAGAATGGCCTAGGGAAAAAATACACATACCTTTGTAATCGGACGAGTTTCAACTTTCAGACGCAACAGGAATTTTTGGGTTAGGTCAATCCGTTCGCGAGATATGGCAGTTCGAAGCCCAGAAATGGTTGAGAAGGCAAAATATTTTTCGCAATTCTGCTGCTCCAAACGCTTATCCAGAATGGCCTAGGGAAAAATACGCATATCGTTGTAATTGGGCGAGTTTCTACTTTCAGACGCAGCAGGAATTTTTGTGTTTGGTCAATCGGTTCGCGAGATATGGGACTTTGAAGCTAAGAAAAGGTTGAGAAGACAACAAATTTTTCGCAATTCTGCTGCTGCAAACGCTTAACCAGAATGAGCTATGCAGAAAATACACATACCGTTGTAATCGGGCGAGTTTCTACTTTCACACGCAACAGGAATTTTTGGGTTTGGTCAATCCGTTCGCGAGATATGGGAGTTTGAAGCCAAGAAATATTTGAGAAGGCAACAAATTTTTCGCTATTCTGCTGCCCCAAACGCTTAACCAGAATGGCCTAGGAAAAAAATACACATACTTTTGTAATCGGACGAGTTTCAACTTTCAGACGCAACAGGAATTTTTGGGTTAGGTCAATCCGTTCGCGAGATATGGCAGTTCGAAGCCCAGAAATGGTTGAGAAGGCAAAATATTTTTCGCAATTCTGCTGCTCCAAACGCTTATCCAGAATGACCTAGGGAAAAATACGCATATCGTTGTAATTGGGCGAGTTTTCTACTTTCAGACGCAGCAGGAATTTTTGTGTTTGGTCAATCGGTTCGCGAGATATGGGACTTTGAAGCTAAGAAAAGGTTGAGAAGACAACAAATTTTTCGCAATTCTGCTGCTGCAAACGCTTAACCAGAATGAGCTATGGAGAAAATACACATACCGTTGTAATCGGGCGAGATTCTACTTTCAGACGCAATAGGAATTTTTGGGTTAGGTCAATCCGTTCGCGAGATATGGGAGTTTGAAGCCAAGAAATGGTTGAGAAGGGAAAAAATTTTTCGCAATTCTGCTGCTCCAAACGCTTAACCAGAATGGCCTAGGGAAAAAATACACATACCGTTGTAATCGGGCGAGCTTCTACTTTCAGATGCCATAGGAATTTTTGGGTTAGGTCAATCCGTTCGCGAGATATGGGAGCTTGAAGCCACGAAATGGTTGAGAAGGCAAAAAATTTTTCGCACTTCTGCTGCTCCAAACGCTTAACCAGAATGGCCTAGGGAAAAAATACACATACGGTTGTAATCGGGCGAGCTTCTACTTTCAGATGCAATAGGAATTTTTGGGTAAGGTCAATCCGTTCGCGAGATATGGGAGTTAGGAGCCAAGAAATGGTTGAGAAGGCAGAAAATTTTTAGCACTTCTGCTGCTCCAAACGCTTAACCAGAATGGCCTAGGGAAAAAATACACATGCCGTTGTAATCGGGCGAGATTCTACTTTCAGATGCAATAGGAATTTTTGGGTGAGGTCAATCCGTTCGCGAGATATGGGAGTTTGAAGCTAAGAAATGGTTGAGAAGACAACAAATTTTTCGCACATCTGCTGCTCCAAACGCTTAACCAGAATGGCCTAGGGAATAAATACCCATACCGTTGTAATCGGGCGAGTTTCTACTTTCAGTCGCAACAGGAATTTTTGGGTTATGTCAATCCGTTCGCGAATTATGGGAGTTTGAAGCCAAGAAATGGTTGAGAAGGCAAAAAATTTTTCGCAATTCTGCTGCTCCAAACGCTTAACCAGAATGGCCTAGGGAAAAAATAAACTTACCGTTGTAATCGGGCGAGTTTCTACTTTCAGACGCAATAGGAATTTTTGGGTTAGGTCAATCCGTTCGCGAGATATGGGAGTTTGAAGCCAAGAAATGGTTGAGGAGGGAAGAAATTTTTCGCTATTCTGCTGCTCCAAACGCTTAACCAGAATGGCCTAGGGAAAAAATACACATACCGTTGTAATCGGGCGAGCTTCTACTTTCAGATGCCATAGGAATTTTTGGGTTAGGTCAATCCGTTCGCGAGATATGGGAGTTTGAAGCCAAGAAATGGTTGAGAAGGCAAAAAATTTTTCGCACTTCTGCTGCTCCAAAGGCTTAACCAGAATGGCCTAGGGAAAAAATACACATATCGTTGTAATCGGGCGAGTTTCTACTTTCAGTCGCAACAGGAATTTTTGGGTTATGTCAATCCGTTCGCGAATTATGGGAGTTTGAAGCAAAGAAATGGTTGAGAAGGCAAAAAATTTTTCGCAATTCTGAGGCTCCAAACGCTTAACCAGAATGGCCTAGGGAAAAAATAAACATACCGTTGTAATCAGGCGAGTTTCTACTTTCAGACGCAATAGGAATTTTTGGGTTAGGTCAATCCGTTCGCGAGATATGGGAGTTTGCAGCCAAGAAATGGTTGAGAAGGGAAAAAATTTTTCGCAATTCTGCTGCTCCAAACGCTTAACCAGAATGGCCTAGGGAAAAAATACATATACCGTTGTAATCGGGCGAGTTTCTACTTTCAGACGCAGCAGGAATTTTTGGGTTTGGTCAATCCGTTCGCGAGATATGGGACTTTGAAGCTAAGAAATGGTTGAGAAGGCAAAAAATTTTTCGCACTTCTGCTGCTCCAAACGTTTAACCAGAATGGCCTAGGGAAAAAATACACATACGGTTGTAATCGGGCGAGCTTCTACTTTCAGATGCAATAGAAATTTTTGGGTAAGGTCAATCCGTTCGCGAGATATGGGAGTTTGAAGCCAAGAAGTGGTTGAGAAGGCAAAAAATTTTTCGCAATTCTGCTGCTCCAAACGCTTAACCAGAATGGCCTAGGGAAAAAATACACATACCGTTGTAGTCGGGCGAGCTTCTACTTTCAGATGCAATAGGAATTTTTGGGTTACGTCAATCCGTTCGCGAGATATGGGAGTTTGAAGCCAAGAAATATTTGAGAAGGCAACAAATTTTTCGCGATTCTGCTGCCCCAAACGCTTAACCAGAATGGCCTAGGGAAAAAATACACGTACCGTTGTAATCGGACGAGTTTCAACTTTCAGACGCAACAGGAATTTTTGGGTTAGGTCAATCCGTTCGCGAGATATGGCAGTTCGAAGCCCAGAAATGGTTGAGAAGGCAAAATATTTTACGCAATTCTGCTGCTCCAAACGCTTATCCAGAATGACCTAGGGAAAAATACGCATATCGTTGTAATTGGGCGAGTTTCTACTTTCAGACGCAGCAGGAATTTTTGTGTTTGGTCAATCGGTTCGCGAGATATGGGACTTTGAAGCTAAGAAAAGGTTGAGAAGACAACAAATTTTTCGCAATTCTGCTGCTGCAAACGCTTAACCAGAATGAGCTATGGAGAAAATACACATACCGTTGTAATCGGGCGAGTTTCTACTTTCACACGCAACAGGAATTTTTGGGTTTGGTCAATCCGTTCGCGAGATATGGGAGTTTGAAGCTAAGAAATGGTTGAGAAGACAACAAATTTTTCGCACATCTGCTGCTCCAAAGGCTTAACCAGAATGGCCTAGGGAAAAAATAATCATACCGTTGTAATCGGGCGAGTTTCTACTTTCAGACGCAATAGGAATTTTTGGGTTAGGTCAATCCGTTCGCGAGATATGGGAGTTTGAAGCCAAGAAATGGTTGAGAAGGGAAAAAATTTTTCGCAATTCTGCTGCTCCAAACGCTTAACCAGAATGGCCTAGGGAAAAAATACACATACCGTTGTAATCGGGCGAGCTTCTACTTTCAGACGCCATAGGAATTTTTGGGTTAGGTCAATCCGTTCGCGAGATATGGGAGTTTGAAGCCAAGAAATGGTTGAGAAGGCAAAAAATTTTTCGCACTTCTGCTGCTCCAAACGCTTAACCAGAATGGCCTAGGGAAAAAATACACATACGGTTGTAATCGGGCGAGCTTCTACTTTCAGATGCAATAGGAATTTTTGGGTAAGGTCAATCCGTTCGCGAGATATGGGAGTTAGAAGCCAAGAAATGGTTGAGAAGGCAAAAAATTTTTCGCAATTCTGCTGCTCCAAACGCTTAACCAGAATGGCCTAGGGAAAAAATAAACATACCGTTGTAATCGGGCGAGTTTCTACTTTCAGACGCAATAGGAATTTTTGGGTTAGGTCAATCCGTTCGCGAGATATGGGAGTTTGAAGCCAAGAAATGGTTGAGGAGGGAAAAAATTTTTCGCAATTCTGCTGCTCCAAACGCTTAACCAGAATGGCCTAGGGAAAAAATACACATACCGTTGTAATCGGGCGAGCTTCTACTTTCAGATGCCATAGGAATTTTTGGGTTAGGTCAATCCGTTCGCGAGATATGGGAGTTTGAAGCCAAGAAATGGTTGAGAAGGCAAAAAATTTTTCGCACTTCTGCTGCTCCAAAGGCTTAACCAGAATGGCCTAGGGAAAAAATACACATATCGTTGTAATCGGGCGAGTTTCTACTTTCAGTCGCAACAGGAATTTTTGGGTTATGTCAATCCGTTCGCGAATTATGGGAGTTTGAAGCAAAGAAATGGTTGAGAAGGCAAAAAATTTTTCGCAATTCTGCTGCTCCAAACGCTTAACCAGAATGGCCTAGGGAAAAAATAAACATACCGTTGTAATCGGGCGAGTTTCTACTTTCAGACGCAATAGGAATTTTTGGGTTAGGTCAATCCGTTCGCGAGATATGGGAGTTTGCAACCAAGAAATGGTTGAGAAGGGAAAAAATTTTTCGCAATTCTGCTGCTCCAAACGCTTAACCAGAATGGCCTAGGGAAAAAATACACATACCGTTGTAATCGGGCGAGTTTCTACTTTCAGACGCAGCAGGAATTTTTGGGTTTGGTCAATCCGTTCGCGAGATATGGGACTTTGAAGCTAAGAAATGGTTGAGAAGGCAAAAAATTTTTCGCACTTCTGCTGCTCCAAACGTTTAACCAGAATGGCCTAGGGAAAAAATACACATACGGTTGTAATCGGGCGAGCTTCTACTTTCAGATGCAATAGAAATTTTTGGGTAAAGTCAATCCGTTCGCGAGATATGGGAGTTTGAAGCCAAGAAATGGTTGAGAAGGCAAAAAATTTTTCGCACTTCTGCTGCTCCAAACGCTTAACCAGAATGGCCTAGGGAAAAAATAAACATACCGTTGTAATCGGGCGAGTTTCTACTTTCAGACGCAATAGGAATTTTTGGGTTAGGTCAATCCGTTCGCGAGATATGGGAGTTTGAAGCCAAGAAATGGTTGAGAAGGGAAAAAATTTTTCGCAATTCTGCTGCTCCAAACGCTTAACCAGAATGGCCTAGGGAAAAAATACACATACCGTTGTAATCGGGCGAGCTTCTACTTTCAGATGCCATAGGAATTTTTGGGTTAGGTCAATCCGTTCGCGAGATATGGGAGTTTGAAGCCAAGAAATGGTTGAGAAGGCAAAAAATTTTTCGCACTTCTTGCTGCTCCAAAGGCTTAACCAGAATGGCCTAGTGAAAAAATACACATACCGTTGTAATCGGGCGAGTTTCTACTTTCAGTCGCAACAGGAATCTTTGGGTTATGTCAATCCGTTCGCGAATTATGGGAGTTTGAAGCCAAGAAGTGGTTGAGAAAGTCAAAAATTTTTCGCAATTCTGCTGCTCCAAACGCTTAACCAGAATGGCCTAGGGAAAAAACAAACATACCGTTGTAATCGGGCGAGTTTCTACTTTCAGTCGCAACAGGAATTTTTGGGTTATGTCAATCCGTTCGCGAATTATGGGAGTTTGAAGCCAAGAAGTGGTTGAGAAGGCAAAAAATTTTTCGCAACTCTGCTGCTCCAAAAGCTTAACCAGAATGGCCTAGGGAAAAATACACATGCCGCTGTAGTCTGGCGAGTTTCTACTTTCAGATGCAATAGGAATTTTTGGGTTAGGTCAATCCGTTTGCGAGATATGGGAGTTTGAAGCCAAGAAATGGTTGAGAAGGGAAAAAATTTTTCGCAATTCTGCTGCTCCAAACGCTTAACCAGAATGGCCTAGTGAAAAAATACACATACCGTTGTAGTCGGGCGAGCTTCTACTTTCAGATGCAATAGGAATTTTTGGGTTACGTCAATCCGTTCGCGAGATATGGGAGTTTGAAGCCAAGAAATATTTGAGAAGGCAACAAATTTTTCGCGATTCTGCTGCCCCAAACGCTTAACCAGAATGGCCTAGGGAAAAAATACACATACCTTTGTAATCGGACGAGTTTCAACTTTCAGACGCAAAAGGAATTTTTGGGTTAGGTCAATCCGTTCGCGAGATATGGCAGTTCGAAGCCCAGAAATGGTTGAGAAGGCAAAATATTTTTCGCACTTCTGCTGCTCCAAAGGCTTAACCAGAATGAGCTATGGAGAAAATACACATACCGTTGTAATCGGGCGAGTTTCTACTTTCACACGCAACAGGAATTTTTGGGTTTGGTCAATCCGTTCGCGAGATATGGGAGTTTGAAGCTAAGAAATGGTTGAGAAGAGAACAAATTTTTCGCACATCTGCTGCTCCAAAGGCTTAACCAGAATGGCCTAGGGAAAAAATACACATATCGTTGTAATCGGGCGAGTTTCTACTTTCAGGCGCAACAGGAATTTTTGGGTTATGTCAATCCGTTCGCGAATTATGGGAGTTTGAAGCCAAGAAATGTTTGAGAAGGCAAAAAATTTTTCGCAATTCTGCTGCTCCAAACGCTTAACCAGAATGGCCTAGGGAAAAAATAAACATACCGTTGTAATCGGGCGAGTTTCTACTTTCAGACGCAATAGGAATTTTTGGGTTAGGTTAATCCGTTCGCGAGATATGGGAGTTTGGATCCAAGAAATGGTTGAGAAGGGAAAAAATTTTTCGCAATTCTGCTGCTCCAAACGCTTAACCAGAATGGCCTAGGGAAAAAATACACATACCGTTGTAATCGGGCGAGCTTCTACTTTCAGATGCCATAGGAATTTTTGGGTATGGTCAATCCGTTCGCGAGATATGGGACTTTGAAGCTAAGAAATGGTTGAGAAGGCAAAAAATTTTTCGCACTTCTGCTGCTCCAAACGTTTAAACAGAATGGCCTAGGGAAAAAATACACATACGGTTGTAATCGGGCGAGCTTCTACTTTCAGATGCAATAGAAATTTTTGGGTAAGGTCAATCCGTTCGCGAGATATGGGAGTTTGAAGCCAAGAAATGGTTGAGAAGGCAAAAAATTTTTCGCACTTCTGCTGCTCCAAAGGCTTAACCAGAATGAGCTATGGAGAAAATACACATACCGTTGTAATCGGGCGAGTTTCTACTTTCACACGCAACAGGAATTTTTGGGTTTGGTCAATCCGTTCGCGAGATATGGGAGTTTGAAGCTAAGAAATGGTTGAGAAGAGAACAAATTTTTCGCACATCTGCTGCTCCAAAGGCTTAACCAGAATGGCCTAGGGAAAAAATACACATATCGTTGTAATCGGGCGAGTTTCTACTTTCAGGCGCAACAGGAATTTTTGGGTTATGTCAATCCGTTCGCGAATTATGGGAGTTTGAAGCCAAGAAATGTTTGAGAAGGCAAAAAATTTTTCGCAATTCTGCTGCTCCAAACGCTTAACCAGAATGGCCTAGGGAAAAAATAAACATACCGTTGTAATCGGGCGAGTTTCTACTTTCAGACGCAATAGGAATTTTTGGGTTAGGTCAATCCGTTCGCGAGATATGGGAGTTTGGATCCAAGAAATGGTTGAGAAGGGAAAAAATTTTTCGCAATTCTGCTGCTCCAAACGCTTAACCAGAATGGCCTAGGGAAAAAATACACATACCGTTGTACTCGGGCGAGCTTCTACTTTCAGATGCCATAGGAATTTTTGGGTATGGTCAATCCGTTCGCGAGATATGGGACTTTGAAGCTAAGAAATGGTTGAGAAGGCAAAAAATTTTTCGCACTTCTGCTGCTCCAAACGTTTAACCAGAATGGCCTAGGGAAAAAATACACATACGGTTGTAATCGGGCGAGCTTCTACTTTCAGATGCAATAGAAATTTTTGGGTAAGGTCAATCCGTTCGCGAGATATGGGAGTTTGAAGCCAAGAAATGGTTGAGAAGGCAAAAAATTTTTCGCACTTCTGCTGCTACAAACGCTTAACCAGAATGGCCTAGGGAAAAAATACACATACCGTTGTAATCGGGCGAGATTCTACTTTCAGATGCAATAGGAATTTTTGGGTTAGGTCAATCCGTTCGCGCGATATGGGAGTTTTGAAGCTAAGAAATGGTTGAGAAGGCAAAAAATTTTTGGCAATTCTGCTGCTCCAAACGCTTAACCAGTATGGCCTATGGAAAAAATACGCATACCGTTGTAATCGGGCGAGTTTCTACTTTCAGACGCAGCAGGAATTTTTGGGTTAGGTCAATCCGTTCGCGAGATATGGGACTTTGAAGCTAAGAAATAGTTGAGAAGACAACAAATTTTTCGCAATTCTGCTGCTCCAAACGCTTAACCAGAATGGCCTAGGGAAAAAATACACATACCGTTGTAATCGGGCGAGTTTCTACTTTCAGACGCAACAGGAATTTTTGGGTTAGGTTAATCCTTTCGCGAGATATGGGAGTTTGAAGCCAAGAAATGGTGAAGAAGGCAAAAAATTTTTGGCAATTCTGCTGCTCCAAACGCTTAACCAGAATGGCCTAGGGAAAAAATACACATACCGTAGTAATCGGGCGAGCTTCTACTTTCAGATGCCATAGGAATTTTTTGGTTAGGTCAATCCGTTCGCGAGATATGGGAGTTTGAAGCCAAGAAATGGTTGAGAAGGCAAAAAAAATTTTCGCACTTCTGCTGCTCCAAAAGCTTAAACAGAATGGCCTAGGGAAAAAACACACATACCGTTGTAATCGGGCGAGATTCTACTTTCAGATGCAATAGGAATTTTTGGGTTAGGTCAATCCGTTCGCGAGATATGGGAGTTTGAAGCTAAGAAATGGTTGAGAAGGCAAAAAATTTTTGGCAATTCTGCTGCTACAAACGCTTAACCAGAATGGCCTAGGGAAAAAATACACATACCGTTGTAATCGGGCGAGATTCTACTTTCAGATGCAATAGGAATTTTTGGGTTAGGTCAATCCGTTCGCGCGATATGGGAGTTTGAAGCTAAGAAATGGTTGAGAAGGCAAAAAATTTTTGGCAATTCTGCTGCTCCAAACGCTTAACCAGTATGGCCTATGGAAAAAATACGCATACCGTTGTAATCGGGCGAGTTTCTACTTTCAGACGCAGCAGGAATTTTTGGGTTAGGTCAATCCGTTCGCGAGATATGGGACTTTGAAGCTAAGAAATAGTTGAGAAGACAACAAATTTTTCGCAATTCTGCTGCTCCAAACGCTTAACCAGAATGGCCTAGGGAAAAAATACACATACCGTTGTAATCGGGCGAGTTTCTACTTTCAGACGCAACAGGAATTTTTGGGTTAGGTTAATCCTTTCGCGAGATATGGGAGTTTGAAGTCAAGAAATGGTGAAGAAGGCAAAAAATTTTTGGCAATTCTGCTGCACCAAACGCTTAACCAGTATGGCCTATGGAAAAAATACGCATACCGTTGTAATCGGGCGAGTTTCTACTTTCAGACGTAGCAGGAATTTTTGGGTCTGGTCAATCAGTTCGCGAGATATGGGACTTTGAAGCTAAGAAACGGTTGAGAAGGCATAAAATTTTTCGCAATTCTGCTGCTCCAAACGCTTAACCAGAATGGTCTAGGGAAAAAATACACATACGGTTGTAATCGGGCGAGCTTCTACTTTCAGATGCAATAGAAATTTTTGGGTAAGGTCAATCCGTTCGCGAGATATGGGAGTTTGAAGCCAAGAAATGGTTGAGAAGGGAAAAAATTTTTCGCACTTCTGCTGCTACAAACGCTTAACCAGAATGGCCTAGGGAAAAAATACACATACCGTTGTAATCGGGCGAGCTTCTACTTTCAGATGCCATAGGAATTTTTGGGTTAGGTCAATCCGTTCGCGAGATATGGGAGTTTGAAGCCAAGAAATGGTTGAGAAGGCAAAAAATTCTTCGCAATTCTGCTGCTCCAAACGCTTAACCAGAATGGCCTCGGGAAAAAATACACATACCGTTGAAATCGGGCGAGTTTCTACTTTCAGTCGCAACAGGAATTTTTGGGTTATGTCAATCCGTTCGCGAATTATGGGAGTTTGAAGCCAAGGAATGGTTGAGAAGGCAAAAAATTTTTCGCAATTGTGCTGCTCCAAACGCTTAACCAGAATGGCCTAGGGAAAAAATGCACATACCGTTGTAATCGGGCGAGCTTCTACTTTCAGATGCAATAGGAATTTTTGGGTAAGGTCAATCCGTTCGCGAGATATGGGAGTTTGAAGCCAAGAAATGGTTGAGAAGGCAAAAAATTTTTCGCACTTCTGCTGCTCCAAACGTTTATTCAGAATGGCCTAGGGAAAAAATACACATACGGTTGTAATCGGGCGAGCTTCTACTTTCAGATGCAATAGAAATTTTTGGGTAAGGTCAATCCGTTCGCTAGATATGGGAGTTTGAAGCCAAGAAATGGTTGAGAAGGCAAAAAATTTTTCGCACTTCTGCTGCTCCAAACGCTTAATCAGAATGGCCTAGGGAAAAAATACACATACCGTTGTAATCGGGCGAGATTCTACTTTCAGATGCAATAGGAATTTTTGAGTTAGGTCAATCCGTTCGCGCGATATGGGAGTTTGAAGCCAAGAAATGGTTGAGAAGGGAAAAAATTTTTCGCAATTCTGCTGCTCCAAACGCTTAACCAGAATGGCCTAGGGAAAAAATAAACATACCGTTGTAATCGGGCCAGTTTCTACTTTCAGACGCAATAGGAATTTTTGGGTTAGGTCAATCCGTTCGCGAGATATGGGAGTTTGAAGCCAAGAAATGGTTGAGAAGGGAAAAAATTTTTCGCAATTCTTCTGCTCCAAACGCTTAACCAGAATGGCCTAGGGAAAAAATACACATACCGTTGTAATCGGACGAGCTTCTACTTTCAGATGCCATAGGAATTTTTGGGTTAGGTCAATCCGTTCGCGAGATATGGGAGTTTGAAGGCAAGAATTGGTTGAGAAGGCAAAAAATTCTTCGCAATTCTGCTGCTCCAAACGCTTAACCAGAATGGCCTAGGGAAAAAATACACATACCGTTGAAATCGGGCGAGTTTCTACTTTCAGTCGCAACAGGAATTTTTTGGTTATGTCAATCCGTTCGCGAATTATGGGAGTTTGAAGCCAAGGAATGGTTGAGAAGGCAAAAAATTTTTCGCAATTGTGCTGCTCCAAACGCTTAACCAGAATGGCCTAGGGAAAAATGCACATACCGTTGTAATCGGGCGAGTTTCTACTTTCAGACGCAATAGGAATTTTTGGGTTAGGTCAATCCGTTCGCGAGATATGGGAGTTTGAAGCCAAGAAATGGTTGAGAAGGGAAAAAATTTTTCGCAATTCTGCTGCTCCAAACGCTTAACCAGAATGGCCTAGGGAAAAAATACACATACGGTTGTAATCGGGCGAGCTTCTACTTTCAGATGCAATAGGAATTTTTGGGTAAGGTCAATCCGTTCGCGAGATATGGGAGTTTGAAGCCAAGAAATGGTTGAGAAGGCAAAAAATTTTTCGCACTTCTGCTGCTCCAAACGTTTATTCAGAATGGCCTAGGGAAAAAATACACATACGGTTGTAATCGGGCGAGCTTCTACTTTCAGATGCAATAGAAATTTTTGGGTAAGGTCAATCCGTTCGCTAGATATGGGAGTTTGAAGCCAAGAAATGGTTGAGAAGGCAAAAAATTTTTCGCACTTCTGCTGCTCCAAACGCTTAACCAGAATGGCCTAGGGAAAAAATACACATACCGTTGTAATCGGGCGAGATTCTACTTTCAGATGCAATAGGAATTTTTGAGTTAGGTCAATCCGTTCGCGCGATATGGGAGTTTGAAGCTAAGAAATGGTTGAGAAGACAACAAATTTTTCGCACATCTGCTGCTCCAAACGCTTAACCAGAATGGCCTAGGGAAAAAATACACATACCGTTGAAATCGGGCGAGTTTCTACTTTCAGTCGCAACAGGAATTTTTGGGTTATGTCAATCCGTTCGCGAATAATGGGAGTTTGAAGCCAAGAAATGGTTGAGAAGGCAAAAAATTTTTCGCAATTCTGCTGCTCCAAACGCTTAACCAGAATGGCCTAGGGAAAAAATGCACATACCGTTGTAATCGGGCGAGTTTCTACTTTCAGACGCAATAGGAATTTTTGGGTTATGTCAATCCGTTCGCGAGATATGGGAGTTTGAAGCCAAGAAATGGTTGAGAAGGGAAAAAATTTTTCGCAATTCTGCTGCTCCAAACGCTAAACCAGAATGGCCTAGGGAAAAAATACACATACGGTTGTAATCGGGCGAGCTTCTACTTTCAGATGCAATAGGAATTTTTGGGTTATGTCAATCCGTTCGCGAGATATGGGAGTTTGAAGCCAAGAAATGGTTGAGAAGGCAAAAAATTCTTCGCAATTCTGCTGCTCCAAACGCTTAACCAGACTGGCCTAGGGAAAAAATACACATACCGTTGTAATCGGGCGAGTTTCTACTTTCAGTCGCAACAGGAATTTTTGGGTTATGTCAATCCGTTCGCGAATTATGGGAGTTTGAAGCCAAGAAATGGTTGAGAAGGCAAACAATTTTTCGCAATTCTGCTGCTCCAAACGCTTAACCAGAATGGCCTAGGGAAAAAATGCACATACCGTTGTAATCGGGCGAGTTTCTACTTTCAGACGCAATAGGAATTTTTGGGTTATGTCAATCCGTTCGCGAGATATGGGAGTTTGAAGCCAAGAAATGGTTGAGAAGGGAAAAAATTTTTCGCAATTCTGCTGCTCCAAACGCTAAACCAGAATGGCCTAGGGAAAAAATACACATACGGTTGTAATCGGGCGAGCTTCTACTTTCAGATGCAATAGGAATTTTTGGGTTATGTCAATCCGTTCGCGAGATATGGGAGTTTGAAGCCAAGAAATGGTTGAGAAGGCAAAAAATTCTTCGCAATTCTGCTGCTCCAAACGCTTAACCAGACTGGCCTAGGGATAAAATACACATACCGTTGTAATCGGGCGAGTTTCTGCTTTCAGTCGCAACAGGAATTTTTGGGTTATGTCAATCCGTTCGTGAATTATGGGAGTTTGAAGCCAAGAAATGGTTGAGAAGGCAAAAAATTTTTCGCAATTCTGCTGCTCCAAACGCTTAACCAGAATGGCCTAGGGAAAAAATACACATACGGTTGTAATCGGGCGAGCTTCTACTTTCAGATGCAATAGGAATTTTTGGGTTATGTCAATCCGTTCGCGAGATATGGGAGTTTGAAGCCAAGAAATGGTTGAGAAGGCAAAAAATTCTTCGCAATTGTGCTGCTCCAAACGCTTAACCAGACTGGCCTAGGGAAAAAATACACATACCGTTGTAATCGGGCGAGTTTCTATTTTCAGTCGCAACAGGAATTTTTGGGTTATGTCAATCCGTTCGCGAATTATGGGAGTTTGAAGCCAAGAAATGGTTGAGAAGGGAAAAAATTTTTCGGAATTCTGCTGCTCCAAACGCTTAACCAGAATGGCCTAGGGAAAAAATACACATACCGTTGTAATCGGGCGAGCTTCTACTTTCAGATGCCATAGGAATTTTTGGGTTATGTCAATCCGTTCGCGAATTATGGGAGTTTGAAGCCAAGAAATGGTTGAGAAGGCAAAAAATTTTTCGCACTTCTGCTGCTCCAAACGTTTAACCAGAATGGCCTAGGGAAAAAATACACATACGGTTGTAATCGGGCGAGCTTCTACTTTCAGATGCAATAGAAATTTTTGGGTAAGGTCAATCCGTTCGCGAGATATGGGAGTTTGAAGCCAAGAAATGTTTGAGAAGGCAAAAAATTTTTCGCACTTCTGCTGCTCCAAACGCTTAACCAGAATGGCCTAGGGAAAAAATACACATACCGTTGTAATCGGGCGAGCTTCTACTTTCAGATGCCATAGGAATTTTTGGGTTATGTCAAACCGTTCGCGAATTATGGGAGTTTGAAGCCAAGAAATGGTTGAGAAGGCAAGAAATTTTTCGCACTTCTGCTGCTCCAAACGCTTAACCAGAATGGCCTAGGGAAAAAATACACATACCGTTGTAAAAGGGCGAGATTCTACTTTCAGATGCAATAGGAATTTTTGAGTTAGGTCAATCCGTTCGCGCGATATGGGAGTTTGAAGCTAAGAAATGGTTGAGAAGACAACAAATTTTTCGCACATCTCCTGCTCCAAACGCTTAACCAGAATGGCCTAGGGAAAAAATACACATACCGTTGTGATCGGGCGAGTTTCTACTTTCTGTCGCAACAGGAATTTTTGGGTTAGGTCAATCCGTTCGCGAGATATGGGACTTTGAAGCTAAGAAATGGTTGACAAGACAACAAATTTTTCACACTTCTGCTGCTCCAATCGCTTAACCAGAATGGCCTAGGGGTAAAATACACGTACCGTTGTAATCGGGAGAGTTTCTACTTTCAAATGCAATAGGAATTTTTGGGTTAGGTCGATCCGTTCGCGAGATATGGGAGTTTGAAGCTAAGAAGTGGTTGAGAAGAGAACAAATTTTTCGCAATTCTGCTGCTCCAAACGATTAACCAGAATGGCCTAGGGAAAAAATACACATACCGTTGTAATCGGGCGAGTTTCTACTTTCAGACGCAACAGGAATTTTTGGGTTAGGTTAATCCTTTCGCGAGATATGGGAGTTTGAAGCCAAGAAATGGTGAAGAAGGCAAAAAATTTTTGGCAATTCTGCTGCTCCAAACGTTTAACCAGTATGGCCTATGGAAAAAATACGCATACCGTTGTAATCGGGCGAGTTTCTACTTTCAGACGTTGCAGGAATTTTTGGGTCTGGTCAATCAGTTCGCGAGATACGGGACTTTGAAGCTAAGAAACGGTTGAGAAGGCATAAAATTTTTCGCAATTCTGCTGCTCCAAACGCTTAACCAGAATGGCCTAGGGAAAACATACACATACGGTTGTAATCGGGCGAGTTTCTACTTTCAGACGCAGCAGGAATTTTTGGGTTTGGTCAATCCGTTCGCGACATATGGGAGTTCGAAGCCAAGAAATGGTTGAGAAGGCAAAAAATTTTTCGCACTTCTGCTGCTCCAAACGCTTAACCAGAATGGCCTAGGGAAAAAATACACATACCGTTGTAATCGGGCGAGATTCTACTTTCAGATGCAATAGGAATTTTTGGGTTAGGTCAATCCGTTCGCGCGATATGGGAGTTTGAAGCTAAGAAATGGTTGAGAAGAACAAATTTTTCGCACATCTGCTGCTCCAAACGCTTAACCAGAATGGCCTAGGGAAAAAATACACATACCGTTGTAATCGGGCGAGCTTCTACTTTCAGATGCCATAGGAATTTTTGGGTTAGGTCAATCCGTTCGCGAGATATGGGAGTTTGAAGCCAAGAAATGGTTGAGAAGGCAAAAAATTTTTCGCACTTCTGCTGCTCCAAAAGCTTAAACAGAATGGCCTAGGGAAAAAATACACATACCGTTGTAATCGGGCGAGCTTCTACTTTCAGATGCAATAGGAATTTTTGGGTTAGGTCAATCCGTTCGCGAGATATGGGACTTTGAAGCTAAGAAATAGTTGAGAACACAACAAATTTTTCGCAATTCTGCTGCTCCAAACGCTTAACCAGAATGGCCTAGAGAAAAAATACACATACCGTTGAAATCGGGCGAGTTTCTACTTTCAGTCGCAACAGGAATTTTTGGGTTATGTCAATCCGTTCGCGAATTATGGGAGTTTGAAGCCAAGAAATGGTTGAGAAGGCAAAAAATTTTTCGCAATTCTGCTGCTCCAAACGCATAACCAGAATGGCCTAGGGAAAAAATGCACATACCGTTGTAATCGGGCGAGTTTCTACTTTCAGACGCAATAGGAATTTTTGGGTTATGTCAATCCGTTCGCGCGATATGGGAGTTTGAAGCCAAGAAATGGTTGAGAAGGCAAAAAATTTTTCGCAATTCTGCTGCTCCAAACGCATAACCAGAATGGCCTAGGGAAAAAATACACATACCGTTGAAATCGGGCGAGTTTCTACTTTCAGTCGCAACAGGAATTTTTGGGTTATGTCAATCCGTTCGCGAATTATGGGAGTTTGAAGCCAAGAAATGGTTGAGAAGGCAAAAAATTTTTCGCAATTCTGCTGCTCCAAACGCTTAACCAGAATGGCCTAGGGAAAAAATGCACATACCGTTGTAATCGGGCGAGTTTCTACTTTCAGACGCAATAGGAATTTTTGGGTTATGTCAATCAGTTCGCGAGATATGGGAGTTTGAAGCCAAGAAATGGTTGAGAAGGGAAAAAATCTTTCGCAATTCTGCTGCTCCAAACGCTAAACCAGAATGGCCTAGGGAAAAAATACACATACGGTTGTAATCGGGCGAGCTTCTACTTTCAGATGCAATAGGAATTTTTGGGTTATGTCAATCCGTTCGCGAGATATGGGAGTTTGAAGCCAAGAAATGGTTGAGAAGGCAAAAAATTCTTCGCAATTCTGCTGCTCCAAACGCTTAACCAGACTGGCCTAGGGATAAAATACACACACCGTTGTAATCGGGCGAGTTTCTGCTTTCAGTCGCAACAGGAATTTTTGGGTTATGTCAATCCGTTCGTGAATTATGGGAGTTTGAAGCCAAGAAATGGTTGAGAAGGCAAAAAATTTTTCGCAATTCTGCTGCTCCAAACGCTTAACCAGAATGGCCTAGGGAAAAAATACACATACGGTTGTAATCGGGCGAGCTTCTACTTTCAGATGCAATAGGAATTTTTGGGTTATGTCAATCCGTTCGCGAGATATGGGAGTTTGAAGCCAAGAAATGGTTGAGAAGGCAAAAAATTCTTCGCAATTGTGCTGCTCCAAACGCTTAACCAGACTGGCCTAGGGAAAAAATACACATACCGTTGTAATCGGGCGAGTTTCTACTTTCAGTCGCAACAGGAATTTTTGGGTTATGTCAATCCGTTCGCGAATTATGGGAGTTTGAAGCCAAGAAATGGTTGAGAAGGGAAAAAATTTTTCGGAATTCTGCTGCTCCAAACGCTTAACCAGAATGGCCTAGGGGAAAAATACACATACCGTTGTAATCGGGCGAGATTCTACTTTCAGATGCAATAGGAATTTTTGGGTTAGGTCAATCCGTTCGCGAGATATGGGACTTTGAAGCTAAGAAATAGTTGAGAACACAACAAATTTTTCGCAATTCTGCTGCTCCAAACGTTTAACCAGTATGGCCTATGGAAAAAATACGCATACCGTTGTAATCGGGCGAGTTTCTACTTTCAGACGTTGCAGGAATTTTTGGGTCTGGTCAATCAGTTCGCGAGATATGGGACTTTGAAGCTAAGAAACGGTTGAGAAGGCATAAAATTTTTCGCAATTCTGCTGCTCCAAACGCTTAACCAGAATGGCCTAGGGAAAACATACACATACGGTTGTAATCGGGCGAGTTTCTACTTTCAGACGCAGCAGGAATTTTTGGGTTTGGTCAATCCGTTCGCGACATATGGGAGTTCGAAGCCAAGAAATGGTTGAGAAGGCAAAAAATTTTTCGCACTTCTGCTGCTCCAAACGCTTAACCAGAATGGCCTAGGGAAAAAATACACATACCGTTGTAATCGGGCGAGATTCTACTTTCAGATGCAATAGGAATTTTTGGGTTAGGTCAATCCGTTCGCGCGATATGGGAGTTTGAAGCTAAGAAATGGTTGAGAAGAACAAATTTTTCGCACATCTGCTGCTCCAAACGCTTAACCAGAATGGCCTAGGGAAAAAATACACATACCGTTGTAATCGGGCGAGCTTCTACTTTCAGATGCCATAGGAATTTTTGGGTTAGGTCAATCCGTTCGCGAGATATGGGAGTTTGAAGCCAAGAAATGGTTGAGAAGGCAAAAAATTTTTCGCACTTCTGCTGCTCCAAAAGCTTAAACAGAATGGCCTAGGGAAAAAATACACATACCGTTGAAATCGGGCGAGTTTCTACTTTCAGTCGCAACAGGAATTTTTGGGTTATGTCAATCCGTTCGCGAATTATGGGAGTTTGAAGCCAAGAAATGGTTGAGAAGGCAAAAAATTTTTCGCAATTCTGCTGCTCCAAACGCATAACCAGAATGGCCTAGGGAAAAAATGCACATACCGTTGTAATCGGGCGAGTTTCTACTTTCAGACGCAATAGGAATTTTTGGGTTATGTCAATCCGTTCGCGCGATATGGGAGTTTGAAGCCAAGAAATGGTTGAGAAGGCAAAAAATTTTTCGCAATTCTGCTGCTCCAAACGCATAACCAGAATGGCCTAGGGAAAAAATACACATACCGTTGAAATCGGGCGAGTTTCTACTTTCAGTCGCAACAGGAATTTTTGGGTTATGTCAATCCGTTCGCGAATTATGGGAGTTTGAAGCCAAGAAATGGTTGAGAAGGCAAAAAATTTTTCGCAATTCTGCTGCTCCAAACGCTTGACCAGAATGGCCTAGGGAAAAAATGCACATACCGTTGTAATCGGGCGAGTTTCTACTTTCAGACGCAATAGGAATTTTTGGGTTATGTCAATCAGTTCGCGAGATATGGGAGTTTGAAGCCAAGAAATGGTTGAGAAGGGAAAAAATCTTTCGCAATTCTGCTGCTCCAAACGCTAAACCAGAATGGCCTAGGGAAAAAATACACATACGGTTGTAATCGGGCGAGCTTCTACTTTCAGATGCAATAGGAATTTTTGGGTTATGTCAATCCGTTCGCGAGATATGGGAGTTTGAAGCCAAGAAATGGTTGAGAAGGCAAAAAATTCTTCGCAATTCTGCTGCTCCAAACGCTTAACCAGACTGGCCTAGGGATAAAATACACATACCGTTGTAATCGGGCGAGTTTCTGCTTTCAGTCGCAACAGGAATTTTTGGGTTATGTCAATCCGTTCGTGAATTATGGGAGTTTGAAGCCAAGAAATGGTTGAGAAGGCAAAAAATTTTTCGCAATTCTGCTGCTCCAAACGCTTAACCAGAATGGCCTAGGGAAAAAATACACATACGGTTGTAATCGGGCGAGCTTCTACTTTCAGATGCAATAGGAATTTTTGGGTTATGTCAATCCGTTCGCGAGATATGGGAGTTTGAAGCCAAGAAATGGTTGAGAAGGCAAAAAATTCTTCGCAATTGTGCTGCTCCAAACGCTTAACCAGACTGGCCTAGGGAAAAAATACACATACCGTTGTAATCGGGCGAGTTTCTACTTTCAGTCGCAACAGGAATTTTTGGGTTATGTCAATCCGTTCGCGAATTATGGGAGTTTGAAGCCAAGAAATGGTTGAGAAGGGAAAAAATTTTTCGGAATTCTGCTGCTCCAAACGCTTAACCAGAATGGCCTAGGGAAAAAATACACATACCGTTGTAATCGGGCGAGCTTCTACTTTCAGATGCCATAGGAATTTTTGGGTTATGTCAATCCGTTCGCGAATTATGGGAGTTTGAAGCCAAGAAATGGTTGAGAAGGCAAAAAATTTTTCGCACTTCTGCTGCTCCAAACGTTTAACCAGAATGGCCTAGGGAAAAAATACACATACGGTTGTAATCGGGCGAGCTTCTACTTTCAGATGCAATAGAAATTTTTGGGTAAGGTCAATCCGTTCGCGAGATATGGGAGTTTGAAGCTAAGAAGTGGTTGAGAAGAGAACAAATTTTTCGCAATTCTGCTGCTCCAAACGATTAACCAGAATGGCCTAGGGAAAAAATACACATACCGTTGTAATCGGGCGAGTTTCTACTTTCAGACGCAACAGGAATTTTTGGGTTAGGTTAATCCTTTCGCGAGATATGGGAGTTTGAAGCCAAGAAATAGTGAAGAAGGCAAAAAATTTTTGGCAATTCTGCTGCTCCAAACGTTTAACCAGTATGGCCTATGGAAAAAATACGCATACCGTTGTAATCGGGCGAGTTTCTACTTTCAGACGTTGCAGGAATTTTTGGGTCTGGTCAATCAGTTCGCGATATATGGGACTTTGAAGCTAAGAAACGGTTGAGAAGGCATAAAATTTTTCGCAATTCTGCTGCTCCAAACGCTTAACCAGAATGGCCTAGGGAAAACATACACATACGGTTGTAATCGGGCGGGTTTCTACTTTCAGACGCAGCAGGAATTTTTGGGTTTGGTCAATCCGTTCGCGACATATGGGAGTTTGAAGCCAAGAAATGGTTGAGAAGGCAAAAAATTTTTCGCACTTCTGCTGCTCCAAACGCTTAACCAGAATGGCCTAGGGAAAAAATACACATACCGTTGTAATCGGGCGAGATTCTACTTTCAGATGCAATAGGAATTTTTGGGTTAGGTCAATCCGTTCGCGCGATATGGGAGTTTGAAGCTAAGAAATGGTTGAGAAGAACAGATTTTTCGCACAACTGCTGCTCCAAACGCTTAACCAGAATGGCCTAGGGAAAAAATACACATACCGTTGTAATCGGGCGAGCTTCTACTTTCAGATGCCATAGGAATTTTTGGGTTAGGTCAATCCGTTCGCGAGATATGGGAGTTTGAAGCCAAGAAATGGTTGAGAAGGCAAAAAATTTTTCGCACTTCTGCTGCTCCAAAAGCTTAAACAGAATGGCCTAGGGAAAAAATACACATACCGTTGTAATCGGGCGAGCTTCTACTTTCAGATGCAATAGGAATTTTTGGGTTAGGTCAATCCGTTCGCGAATTATGGGAGTTTGAAGCCAAGAAATGGTTGAGAAGGCAAAAAATTTTTCGCAATTCTGCTGCTCCAAACGCATAACCAGAATGGCCTAGGGAAAAAATGCACATACCGTTGTAATCGGGCGAGTTTCTACTTTCAGACGCAATAGGAATTATTGGCTTATGTCAATCCGTTCGCGAGATATGGGAGTTTGAAGCCAAGAAATGCTTGAGAAGGGAAAAAATTTTTCGCAATTCTGCTGCTCCAAACGCTAAACCAGAATGGCCTAGGGAAAAAATACACATACGGTTGTAATCGGGCGAGCTTCTACTTTCAGATGCAATAGGAATTTTTGGGTTATGTCAATCCGTTCGCGAGATATGGGAGTTTGAAGCCAAGAAATGGTTGAGAAGGCAAAAAATTCTTCGCAATTCTGCTGCTCCAAACGCTTAACCAGACTGGCCTAGGGAAAAAATACACATACCGTTGTAATCGGGCGAGTTTCTACTTTCAGTCGCAACAGGAATTTTTGGGTTATGTCAATCCGTTCGCGAATTATGGGAGTTTGAATCCAAGAAATGGTTGAGAAGGCAAAAAATTTTTCGCAATTCTGCTGCTCCAAACGCTTAACCAGAATGGCCTAGGGAAAAAATAAACATACCGTTGTAATCGGGCGAGTTTCTACTTTCAGACGTTGCAGGAATTTTTGGGTCTGGTCAATCAGTTCGCGAGATATGGGACTTTGAAGCTAAGAAACGGTTGAGAAGGCATAAAATTTTTCGCAATTCTGCTGCTCCAAACGCTTAAACAGAATGGCCTAGGGAAAAAATACACATACCGTTGTAATCGGGCGAGCTTCTACTTTCAGATGCAATAGGAATTTTTGGGTTAGGTCAATCCGTTCGCGAGATATGGGACTTTGAAGCTAAGAAATGGTTGAGAAGGCAAAAAATTTTTCGCACTTCTGCTGCTCCAAACGCTTAACCAGAATGGCCTAGGGAAAAAATACACATACCGTTGTAATCGGGCGAGTTTCTACTTTCAGTCGCAACAGGAATTTTTGGGTTATGTCAATCCGTTCGCGAATTATGGGAGTTTGAAGCCAAGAAGTGGTTGAGAAGGCCAAAAATTCTTCGCAATTCTGCTGCTCCAAACGGTTAACCAGACTGGCCTAGGGAAAAAATACACATACCGTTGTAATCGGGCGAGTTTCTACTTTCAGTCGCAACAGGAATTTTTGGGTTACGTCAATCCGTTCGCGAATTATGGGAGTTTGAAGCCAAGAAGTGGTTGAGAAGGCCAAAAATTTTTCGCAATTCTGCTGCTCCAAACGCTTAACCAGAATGGCCTAGGGAAAAAATACACATACCGTTGTAATCGGGCGAGATTCTACTTTCAGATGCCATAGGAATTTTTGGGTTAGGTCAATCCGTTCGCGAGATATGGGAGTTTGAAGCCAAGAAATGGTTGAGAAGGCAAAAAATTTTTCGCACTTCTGCTGCTCCAAAAGCTTAAACAGAATGGCCTAGGGAAAAAATACACATACCGTTGTAATCGGGCGAGCTTCTACTTTCAGATGCAATAGGAATTTTTGGGTTAGGTCAATCCGTTCGCGAGATATGGGACTTTGAAGCTAAGAAATAGTTGAGAACACAACAAATTTTTCGCAATTCTGCTGCTCCAAACGCTTAACCAGAATGGCCTAGGGAAAAAATACACATACCGTTGAAATCGGGCGAGTTTCTACTTTCAGTCGCAACAGGAATTTTTGGGTTATGTCAATCCGTTCGCGAATTATGGGAGTTTGAAGCCAAGAAATGGTTGAGAAGGCAAAAAATTTTTCGCAATTCTGCTGCTCCAAACGCATAACCAGAATGGCCTAGGGAAAAAATGCACATACCGTTGTAATCGGGCGAGTTTCTACTTTCAGACGCAATAGGAATTTTTGGGTTATGTCAATCCGTTCGCGAGATATGGGAGTTTGAAGCCAAGAAATGCTTGAGAAGGGAAAAAATTTTTCGCAATTCTGCTGCTCCAAACGCTAAACCAGAATGGCCTAGGGAAAAAATACACATACGGTTGTAATCGGGCGAGCTTCTACTTTCAGATGCAATAGGAATTTTTGGGTTATGTCAATCCGTTCGCGAGATATGGGAGTTTGAAGCCAAGAAATGGTTGAGAAGGGAAAAAATTTTTCGCAATTCTGCTGCTCTAAACGCTTAATCAGAATGGCCTAGGGAAAAAATACACATACCGTTGTAATCGGGCGAGCTTCTACTTTCAGATGCCATAGGAATTTTTGGGTTAGGTCAATCCGTTCGCGAGATATGGGAGTTTGAAGCCAAGAAATGGTTGAGAAGGCAAAAAATTCTTCGCAATTCTGCTGCTCCAAACGCTTAACCAGAATGGCCTAGGGAAAAAATACACATACCGTTGAAATCGGGCGAGTTTCTACTTTCAGTCGCAACAGGAATTTTTTGGTTATGTCAATCCGTTCGCGAATTATGGGAGTTTGAAGCCAAGAAATGGTTGAGAAGGCAAAAAATTTTTCGCAATTCTGCTGCTCCAAACGCTTAACCAGAATGGCCTAGGGAAAAAATGCACATACCGTTGTAATCGGGCGAGTTTCTACTTTCAGACGCAATAGGAATTTTTGGGTTAGGTCGATCCGTTCGCGAGATATGGGAGTTTGAAGCTAAGAAGTGGTTGAGAAGAGAACAAATTTTTCGCAATTCTGCTGCTCCAAACGATTAACCAGAATGGCCTAGGGAAAAAATACACATACCGTTGTAATCGGGCGAGTTTCTACTTTCAGACGCAACAGGAATTTTTGGGTTAGGTTAATCCTTTCGCGAGATATGGGAGTTTGAAGCCAAGAAATGGTGAAGAAGGCAAAAAATTTTTGGCAATTCTGCTGCTCCAAACGTTTAACCAGTATGGCCTATGGAAAAAATACGCATACCGTTGTAATCGGGCGAGTTTCTACTTTCAGACGTTGCAGGAATTTTTGGGTCTGGTCAATCAGTTCGCGAGATATGGGACTTTGAAGCTAAGAAACGGTTGAGAAGGCATAAAATTTTTCGCAATTCTGCTGCTCCAAACGCTTAACCAGAATGGCCTAGGGAAAACATACACATACGGTTGTAATCGGGCGAGTTTCTACTTTCAGACGCAGCAGGAATTTTTGGGTTTGGTCAATCCGTTCGCGACATATGGGAGTTCGAAGCCAAGAAATGGTTGAGAAGGCAAAAAATTTTTCGCACTTCTGCTGCTCCAAACGCTTAACCAGAATGGCCTAGGGAAAAAATACACATACCGTTGTAATCGGGCGAGATTCTACTTTCAGATGCAATAGGAATTTTTGGGTTAGGTCAATCCGTTCGCGCGATATGGGAGTTTGAAGCTAAGAAATGGTTGAGAAGAACAAATTTTTCGCACATCTGCTGCTCCAAACGCTTAACCAGAATGGCCTAGGGAAAAAATACACATACCGTTGTAATCGGGCGAGCTTCTACTTTCAGATGCCATAGGAATTTTTGGGTTAGGTCAATCCGTTCGCGAGATATGGGAGTTTGAAGCCAAGAAATGGTTGAGAAGGCAAAAAATTTTTCGCACTTCTGCTGCTCCAAAAGCTTAAACAGAATGGCCTAGGGAAAAAATACACATACCGTTGTAATCGGGCGAGCTTCTACTTTCAGATGCAATAGGAATTTTTGGGTTAGGTCAATCCGTTCGCGAGATATGGGACTTTGAAGCTAAGAAATAGTTGAGAACACAACAAATTTTTCGCAATTCTGCTGCTCCAAACGCTTAACCAGAATGGCCTAGGGAAAAAATACACATACCGTTGAAATCGGGCGAGTTTCTACTTTCAGTCGCAACAGGAATTTTTGGGTTATGTCAATCCGTTCGCGAATTATGGGAGTTTGAAGCCAAGAAATGGTTGAGAAGGCAAAAAATTTTTCGCAATTCTGCTGCTCCAAACGCATAACCAGAATGGCCTAGGGAAAAAATGCACATACCGTTGTAATCGGGCGAGTTTCTACTTTCAGACGCAATAGGAATTTTTGGGTTATGTCAATCCGTTCGCGCGATATGGGAGTTTGAAGCCAAGAAATGGTTGAGAAGGCAAAAAATTTTTCGCAATTCTGCTGCTCCAAACGCATAACCAGAATGGCCTAGGGAAAAAATACACATACCGTTGAAATCGGGCGAGTTTCTACTTTCAGTCGCAACAGGAATTTTTGGGTTATGTCAATCCGTTCGCGAATTATGGGAGTTTGAAGCCAAGAAATGGTTGAGAAGGCAAAAAATTTTTCGCAATTCTGCTGCTCCAAACGCTTGACCAGAATGGCCTAGGGAAAAAATGCACATACCGTTGTAATCGGGCGAGTTTCTACTTTCAGACGCAATAGGAATTTTTGGGTTATGTCAATCAGTTCGCGAGATATGGGAGTTTGAAGCCAAGAAATGGTTGAGAAGGGAAAAAATCTTTCGCAATTCTGCTGCTCCAAACGCTAAACCAGAATGGCCTAGGGAAAAAATACACATACGGTTGTAATCGGGCGAGCTTCTACTTTCAGATGCAATAGGAATTTTTGGGTTATGTCAATCCGTTCGCGAGATATGGGAGTTTGAAGCCAAGAAATGGTTGAGAAGGCAAAAAATTCTTCGCAATTCTGCTGCTCCAAACGCTTAACCAGACTGGCCTAGGGATAAAATACACATACCGTTGTAATCGGGCGAGTTTCTGCTTTCAGTCGCAACAGGAATTTTTGGGTTATGTCAATCCGTTCGTGAATTATGGGAGTTTGAAGCCAAGAAATGGTTGAGAAGGCAAAAAATTTTTC
The DNA here is from genome assembly GCF_051014685.1 of Ptiloglossa arizonensis. Lineage (NCBI taxonomy): Eukaryota > Metazoa > Arthropoda > Insecta > Hymenoptera > Colletidae > Ptiloglossa > Ptiloglossa arizonensis. Next base: position 189,161 of record NW_027479099.1, read on the forward strand.
GCAATTCTGCTGCTCCAAACGCTTAACCAGAATGGCCTAGGGAAAAAATACACATACGGTTGTAATCGGGCGAGCTTCTACTTTCAGATGCAATAGGAATTTTTGGGTTATGTCAATCCGTTCGCGAGATATGGGAGTTTGAAGCCAAGAAATGGTTGAGAAGGCAAAAAATTCTTCGCAATTGTGCTGCTCCAAACGCTTAACCAGACTGGCCTAGGGAAAAAATACACATACCGTTGTAATCGGGCGAGTTTCTACTTTCAGTCGCAACAGGAATTTTTGGGTTATGTCAATCCGTTCGCGAATTATGGGAGTTTGAAGCCAAGAAATGGTTGAGAAGGGAAAAAATTTTTCGGAATTCTGCTGCTCCAAACGCTTAACCAGAATGGCCTAGGGAAAAAATACACATACCGTTGTAATCGGGCGAGCTTCTACTTTCAGATGCCATAGGAATTTTTGGGTTATGTCAATCCGTTCGCGAATTATGGGAGTTTGAAGCCAAGAAATGGTTGAGAAGGCAAAAAATTTTTCGCACTTCTGCTGCTCCAAACGTTTAACCAGAATGGCCTAGGGAAAAAATACACATACGGTTGTAATCGGGCGAGCTTCTACTTTCAGATGCAATAGAAATTTTTGGGTAAGGTCAATCCGTTCGCGAGATATGGGAGTTTGAAGCCAAGAAATGTTTGAGAAGGCAAAAAATTTTTCGCACTTCTGCTGCTCCAAACGCTTAACCAGAATGGCCTAGGGAAAAAATACACATACCGTTGTAATCGGGCGAGCTTCTACTTTCAGATGCCATAGGAATTTTTAGGTTATGTCAAACCGTTCGCGAATTATGGGAGTTTGAAGCCAAGAAATGGTTGAGAAGGCAAGAAATTTTTCGCATTTCTGCTGCTCCAAACGCTTAACCAGAATGGCCTAGGGAAAAAATACACATACCGTTGTAAAAGGGCGAGATTCTACTTTCAGATGCAATAGGAATTTTTGAGTTAGGTCAATCCGTTCGCGCGATATGGGAGTTTGAAGCTAAGAAATGGTTGAGAAGACAACAAATTTTTCGCACATCTCCTGCTCCAAACGCTTAACCAGAATGGCCTAGGGAAAAAATACACATACCGTTGTGATCGGGCGAGTTTCTACTTTCTGTCGCAACAGGAATTTTTGGGTTAGGTCAATCCGTTCGCGAGATATGGGACTTTGAAGCTAAGAAATGGTTGACAAGACAACAAATTTTTCACACTTCTGCTGCTCCAATCGCTTAACCAGAATGGCCTAGGGGTAAAATACACGTACCGTTGTAATCGGGCGAGTTTCTACTTTCAAATGCAATAGGAATTTTTGGGTTAGGTCGATCCGTTCGCGAGATATGGGAGTTTGAAGCTAAGAAGTGGTTGAGAAGAGAACAAATTTTTCGCAATTCTGCTGCTCCAAACGATTAACCAGAATGGCCTAGGGAAAAAATACACATACCGTTGTAATCGGGCGAGTTTCTACTTTCAGACGCAACAGGAATTTTTGGGTTAGGTTAATCCTTTCGCGAGATATGGGAGTTTGAAGCCAAGAAATAGTGAAGAAGGCAAAAAATTTTTGGCAATTCTGCTGCTCCAAACGTTTAACCAGTATGGCCTATGGAAAAAATACGCATACCGTTGTAATCGGGCGAGTTTCTACTTTCAGACGTTGCAGGAATTTTTGGGTCTGGTCAATCAGTTCGCGATATATGGGACTTTGAAGCTAAGAAACGGTTGAGAAGGCATAAAATTTTTCGCAATTCTGCTGCTCCAAACGCTTAACCAGAATGGCCTAGGGAAAACATACACATACGGTTGTAATCGGGCGGGTTTCTACTTTCAGACGCAGCAGGAATTTTTGGGTTTGGTCAATCCGTTCGCGACATATGGGAGTTTGAAGCCAAGAAATGGTTGAGAAGGCAAAAAATTTTTCGCACTTCTGCTGCTCCAAACGCTTAACCAGAATGGCCTAGGGAAAAAATACACATACCGTTGTAATCGGGCGAGATTCTACTTTCAGATGCAATAGGAATTTTTGGGTTAGGTCAATCCGTTCGCGCGATATGGGAGTTTGAAGCTAAGAAATGGTTGAGAAGAACAGATTTTTCGCACAACTGCTGCTCCAAACGCTTAACCAGAATGGCCTAGGGAAAAAATACACATACCGTTGTAATCGGGCGAGCTTCTACTTTCAGATGCCATAGGAATTTTTGGGTTAGGTCAATCCGTTCGCGAGATATGGGAGTTTGAAGCCAAGAAATGGTTGAGAAGGCAAAAAATTTTTCGCACTTCTGCTGCTCCAAAAGCTTAAACAGAATGGCCTAGGGAAAAAATACACATACCGTTGTAATCGGGCGAGCTTCTACTTTCAGATGCAATAGGAATTTTTGGGTTAGGTCAATCCGTTCGCGAATTATGGGAGTTTGAAGCCAAGAAATGGTTGAGAAGGCAAAAAATTTTTCGCAATTCTGCTGCTCCAAACGCATAACCAGAATGGCCTAGGGAAAAAATGCACATACCGTTGTAATCGGGCGAGTTTCTACTTTCAGACGCAATAGGAATTATTGGCTTATGTCAATCCGTTCGCGAGATATGGGAGTTTGAAGCCAAGAAATGCTTGAGAAGGGAAAAAATTTTTCGCAATTCTGCTGCTCCAAACGCTTAACCAGAATGGCCTAGGGAAAAAATAAACATACCGTTGTAATCGGGCGAGTTTCTACTTTCAGACGTTGCAGGAATTTTTGGGTCTGGTCAATCAGTTCGCGAGATATGGGACTTTGAAGCTAAGAAACGGTTGAGAAGGCATAAAATTTTTCGCAATTCTGCTGCTCCAAACGCTTAAACAGAATGGCCTAGGGAAAAAATACACATACCGTTGTAATCGGGCGAGCTTCTACTTTCAGATGCAATAGGAATTTTTGGGTTAGGTCAATCCGTTCGCGAGATATGGGACTTTGAAGCTAAGAAATGGTTGAGAAGGCAAAAAATTTTTCGCACTTCTGCTGCTCCAAACGCTTAACCAGAATGGCCTAGGGAAAAAATACACATACCGTTGTAATCGGGCGAGTTTCTACTTTCAGTCGCAACAGGAATTTTTGGGTTATGTCAATCCGTTCGCGAATTATGGGAGTTTGAAGCCAAGAAGTGGTTGAGAAGGCCAAAAATTCTTCGCAATTCTGCTGCTCCAAACGGTTAACCAGACTGGCCTAGGGAAAAAATACACATACCGTTGTAATCGGGCGAGTTTCTACTTTCAGTCGCAACAGGAATTTTTGGGTTACGTCAATCCGTTCGCGAATTATGGGAGTTTGAAGCCAAGAAGTGGTTGAGAAGGCCAAAAATTTTTCGCAATTCTGCTGCTCCAAACGCTTAACCAGAATGGCCTAGGGAAAAAATACACATACCGTTGTAATCGGGCGAGATTCTACTTTCAGATGCCATAGGAATTTTTGGGTTAGGTCAATCCGTTCGCGAGATATGGGAGTTTGAAGCCAAGAAATGGTTGAGAAGGCAAAAAATTTTTCGCACTTCTGCTGCTCCAAAAGCTTAAACAGAATGGCCTAGGGAAAAAATACACATACCGTTGTAATCGGGCGAGCTTCTACTTTCAGATGCAATAGGAATTTTTGGGTTAGGTCAATCCGTTCGCGAGATATGGGACTTTGAAGCTAAGAAATAGTTGAGAACACAACAAATTTTTCGCAATTCTGCTGCTCCAAACGCTTAACCAGAATGGCCTAGGGAAAAAATACACATACCGTTGAAATCGGGCGAGTTTCTACTTTCAGTCGCAACAGGAATTTTTGGGTTATGTCAATCCGTTCGCGAATTATGGGAGTTTGAAGCCAAGAAATGGTTGAGAAGGCAAAAAATTTTTCGCAATTCTGCTGCTCCAAACGCATAACCAGAATGGCCTAGGGAAAAAATGCACATACCGTTGTAATCGGGCGAGTTTCTACTTTCAGACGCAATAGGAATTTTTGGGTTATGTCAATCCGTTCGCGAGATATGGGAGTTTGAAGCCAAGAAATGCTTGAGAAGGGAAAAAATTTTTCGCAATTCTGCTGCTCCAAACGCTAAACCAGAATGGCCTAGGGAAAAAATACACATACGGTTGTAATCGGGCGAGCTTCTACTTTCAGATGCAATAGGAATTTTTGGGTTATGTCAATCCGTTCGCGAGATATGGGAGTTTGAAGCCAAGAAATGGTTGAGAAGGGAAAAAATTTTTCGCAATTCTGCTGCTCTAAACGCTTAATCAGAATGGCCTAGGGAAAAAATACACATACCGTTGTAATCGGGCGAGCTTCTACTTTCAGATGCCATAGGAATTTTTGGGTTAGGTCAATCCGTTCGCGAGATATGGGAGTTTGAAGCCAAGAAATGGTTGAGAAGGCAAAAAATTCTTCGCAATTCTGCTGCTCCAAACGCTTAACCAGAATGGCCTAGGGAAAAAATACACATACCGTTGAAATCGGGCGAGTTTCTACTTTCAGTCGCAACAGGAATTTTTTGGTTATGTCAATCCGTTCGCGAATTATGGGAGTTTGAAGCCAAGAAATGGTTGAGAAGGCAAAAAATTTTTCGCAATTCTGCTGCTCCAAACGCTTAACCAGAATGGCCTAGGGAAAAAATGCACATACCGTTGTAATCGGGCGAGTTTCTACTTTCAGACGCAATAGGAATTTTTGGGTTAGGTCGATCCGTTCGCGAGATATGGGAGTTTGAAGCTAAGAAGTGGTTGAGAAGAGAACAAATTTTTCGCAATTCTGCTGCTCCAAACGATTAACCAGAATGGCCTAGGGAAAAAATACACATACCGTTGTAATCGGGCGAGTTTCTACTTTCAGACGCAACAGGAATTTTTGGGTTAGGTTAATCCTTTCGCGAGATATGGGAGTTTGAAGCCAAGAAATGGTGAAGAAGGCAAAAAATTTTTGGCAATTCTGCTGCTCCAAACGTTTAACCAGTATGGCCTATGGAAAAAATACGCATACCGTTGTAATCGGGCGAGTTTCTACTTTCAGACGTTGCAGGAATTTTTGGGTCTGGTCAATCAGTTCGCGAGATATGGGACTTTGAAGCTAAGAAACGGTTGAGAAGGCATAAAATTTTTCGCAATTCTGCTGCTCCAAACGCTTAACCAGAATGGCCTAGGGAAAACATACACATACGGTTGTAATCGGGCGAGTTTCTACTTTCAGACGCAGCAGGAATTTTTGGGTTTGGTCAATCCGTTCGCGACATATGGGAGTTTGAAGCCAAGAAATGGTTGAGAAGGCAAAAAATTTTTCGCACTTCTGCTGCTCCAAACGCTTAACCAGAATGGCCTAGGGAAAAAATACACATACCGTTGTAATCGGGCGAGATTCTACTTTCAGATGCAATAGGAAATTTTGGGTTAGGTCATTCCGTTCGCGCGATATGGGAGTTTGAAGCTAAGAAATGGTTGAGAAGAACAAATTTTTCGCACACCTGCTGCTCCAAACGCTTAACCAGAATGGCCTAGGGAAAAAATACACATACCGTTGTAATCGGGCGAGCTTCTACTTTCAGATGCCATAGGAATTTTTGGGTTAGGTCAATCCGTTCGCGAGATATGGGAGTTTGAAGCCAAGAAATGGTTGAGAAGGCAAAAAATTTTTCGCACTTCTGCTGCTCCAAAAGCTTAAACAGAATGGCCTAGGGAAAAAATACACATACCGTTGTAATCGGGCGAGCTTCTACTTTCAGATGCAATAGGAATTTTTGGGTTAGGTCAATCCGTTCGCGAGATATGGGACTTTGAAGCTAAGAAATAGTTGAGAACACAACAAATTTTTCGCAATTTTGCTGCTCCAAACGCTTAACCAGAGTGGCCTAGGGAAAAAATACACATACCGTTGAAATCGGGCGAGTTTCTACTTTCAGTCGCAACAGGAATTTTTGGGTTATGTCAATCCGTTCGCGAATTATGGGAGTTTGAAGCCAAGAAATGGTTGAGAAGGCAAAAAATTTTTCGCAATTCTGCTGCTCCAAACGCATAACCAGAATGGCCTAGGGAAAAAATGCACATACCGTTGTAATCGGGCGAGTTTCTACTTTCAGACGCAATAGGAATTTTTGGGTTATGTCAATCCGTTCGCGAGATATGGGAGTTTGAAGCCAAGAAATGCTTGAGAAGGGAAAAAATTTTTCGCAATTCTGCTGCTCCAAACGCTAAACCAGAATGGCCTAGGGAAAAAATACACATACGGTTGTAATCGGGCGAGCTTCTACTTTCAGATGCAATAGGAATTTTTGGGTTATGTCAATCCGTTCGCGAGATATGGGAGTTTGAAGCCAAGAATTGGTTGAGAAGGCAAAAAATTCTTCGCAATTCTGCTGCTCCAAACGCTTAACCAGACTGGCCTAGGGAAAAAATACACATACCGTTGTAATCGGGCGAGTTTCTACTTTCAGTCGCAACAGGAATTTTTGGGTTATGTCAATCCGTTCGCGAATTATGGGAGTTTGAATCCAAGAAATGGTTGAGAAGGCAAAAAATTTTTCGCAATTCTGCTGCTCCAAACGCTTAACCAGAATGGCCTAGGGAAAAAATAAACATACCGTTGTAATCGGGCGAGTTTCTACTTTCAGACGCAATAGGAATTTTTGGGTTAAGTCAATCCGTTCGCGAGATATGGGAGTTTGAATCCAAGAAATGGTTGAGAAGGGAAAAAATTTTTCGCAATTCTGCTGCTCCAAACGCTTAATCAGAATGGCCTAGGGAAAAAATACACATACCGTTGTAATCGGGCGAGCTTCTACTTTCAGATGCCATAGGAATTTTTGGGTTAGGTCAATCCGTTCGCGAGATATGGGAGTTTGAAGCCAAGAAATGGTTGAGAAGGCAAAAAATTCTTCGCAATTCTGCTGCTCCAAACGCTTAATCAGAATGGCCTAGGGAAAAAATACACATACCGTTGAAATCGGGCGAGTTTCTACTTTCAGTCGCAACAGGAATTTTTGGGTTATGTCAATCCGTTCGCGAATTATGGGAGTTTGAAGCCAAGAAATGGTTGAGAAGGCAAAAAATTTTTCGCAATTCTGCTGCTCCAAACGCTTAACCAGAATGGCCTAGGGGAAAAATACACATACCGTTGTAATCGGGCGAGCTTCTACTTTCAGATGCCATAGGAATTTTTGCGTTAGGTCAATCCGTTCGCGAGATATGGGACTTTGAAGCCAAGAAATGGTTGAGAAGGCAAAAAATTTTTCGCACTTCTGCTGCTCCAAAAGCTTAACCAGAATGGCCTAGGGAAAAAATACACATACCGTTGTAATCGGTCGAGATTCTACTTTCAGATGCAATAGGAATTTTTGGGTTAGGTCAATCCGTTCGCGAGATAAGGGTGTTTGAAGCTAAGAAATGGTTGAGAAGGCAAAAAATTGTTGGCAATTCGGCTGATCGAAACGCTTAACCAGAATGGCCTAGGGAAAAATATACATACCGTTGTAATCGGGCGAGCTTCTACTTTCAGAATCAATAGGAATTTTTGGGTTAGGTCAATCCGTTCGCGAGATATGGGACTTTGAAGCTAAGAAATGGTTGAGAAGACAACAAATTTTTCGCAATTCTGCTGCTCCAAACGCTTAACCAGAATGGCCTAGGGAAAAAATACACATACGGTTGTAATCGGGCGAGCTTCTACTTTCAGATGCAATAGGAATTTTTGGGTTATGTCAATCCGTTCGCGAGATATGGGAGTTTGAAGCCAAGAATTGGTTGAGAAGGCAAAAAATTCTTCGCAATTCTGCTGCTCCAAACGCTTAACCAGACTGGCCTAGGGAAAAAATACACATACCGTTGTAATCGGGCGAGTTTCTACTTTCAGTCGCAACAGGAATTTTTGGGTTATGTCAATCCGTTCGCGAATTATGGGAGTTTGAATCCAAGAAATGGTTGAGAAGGCAAAAAATTTTTCGCAATTCTGCTGCTCCAAACGCTTAACCAGAATGGCCTAGGGAAAAAATAAACATACCGTTGTAATCGGGCGAGTTTCTACTTTCAGACGCAATAGGAATTTTTGGGTTAAGTCAATCCGTTCGCGAGATATGGGAGTTTGAATCCAAGAAATGGTTGAGAAGGGAAAAAATTTTTCGCAATTCTGCTGCTCCAAACGCTTAATCAGAATGGCCTAGGGAAAAAATACACATACCGTTGTAATCGGGCGAGCTTCTACTTTCAGATGCCATAGGAATTTTTGGGTTAGGTCAATCCGTTCGCGAGATATGGGAGTTTGAAGCCAAGAAATGGTTGAGAAGGCAAAAAATTCTTCGCAATTCTGCTGCTCCAAACGCTTAACCAGAATGGCCTAGGGAAAAAATACACATACCGTTGAAATCGGGCGAGTTTCTACTTTCAGTCGCAACAGGAATTTTTGGGTTATGTCAATCCGTTCGCGAATTATGGGAGTTTGAAGCCAAGAAATGGTTGAGAAGGCAAAAAATTTTTCGCAATTCTGCTGCTCCAAACGCTTAACCAGAATGGCCTAGGGAAAAAATGCACATACCGTTGTAATCGGGCGAGTTTCTACTTTCCGACGCAATAGGAATTTTTGGGTTAGGTCAATCCGTTCGCGAGATATGGGAGTTTGAAGCCAAGAAATGGTTGAGAAGGGAAAAAATTTTTCGCAATTCTGCTGCTCCAAACGCTTAACCAGAATGGCCTAGGGAAAAAATACACATACGGTTGTAATCGGGCGAGCTTCTACTTTCAGATGCAACAGGAATTTTTGGGTATGGTCAATCCGTTCGCGAGATATGGGACTTTGAAGCCAAGAAATGGTTGAGAAGGCAAAAAATTTTTCGCAATTCTGCTGCTCCAAACGCTTAACCAGAATGGCCTAGGGAAAAAATAAACATACCGTTGTAATCGGGCGAGTTTCTACTTTCAGACGCAATAGGAATTTTTGGGTTAGGTCAATCCGTTCGCGAGATATGGGAGTTTGAATCCAAGAAATGGTTGAGAAGGGAAAAAATTTTTCGCAATTCTGCTGCTCCAAACGCTTAATCAGAATGGCCTAGGGAAAAAATACACATACCGTTGTAATCGGGCGAGTTTCTACTTTCAGTCGCAACAGGAATTTTTGGGTTATGTCAATCCGTTCGCGAATTATGGGAGTTTGAAGCCAAGAAATGGTTGAGAAGGCAAAAAATTTTTCGCAATTCTGCTGCTCCAAACGCTTAACCAGAATGGCCTAGGGGAAAAATACACATACCGTTGTAATCGGGCGAGCTTCTACTTTCAGATGCCATAGGAATTTTTGCGTTAGGTCAATCCGTTCGCGAGATATGGGACTTTGAAGCCAAGAAATGGTTGAGAAGGCAAAAAATTTTTCGCACTTCTGCTGCTCCAAAAGCTTAACCAGAATGGCCTAGGGAAAAAATACACATACCGTTGTAATCGGTCGAGATTCTACTTTCAGATGCAATAGGAATTTTTGGGTTAGGTCAATCCGTTCGCGAGATAAGGGTGTTTGAAGCTAAGAAATGGTTGAGAAGGCAAAAAATTGTTGGCAATTCGGCTGATCGAAACGCTTAACCAGAATGGCCTAGGGAAAAATATACATACCGTTGTAATCGGGCGAGCTTCTACTTTCAGAATCAATAGGAATTTTTGGGTTAGGTCAATCCGTTCGCGAGATATGGGACTTTGAAGCTAAGAAATGGTTGAGAAGACAACAAATTTTTCGCAATTCTGCTGCTCCAAACGCTTAACCAGAATGGCCTAGGGAAAAAATACACATACCGTTGAAATCGGGCGAGTTTCTACTTTCAGTCGCAACAGGAATTTATGGGTTATGTCAATCCGTTCGCGAATTATGGGAGTTTGAAGCCAAGAAATGGTTGAGAAGGCAAAAAATTTTTCACAATTCTGCTGCTCCAAACGCTTAACCAGAATGGCCTAGGGAAAAAATGCACATACCGTTGTAATCGGGCGAGTTTCTACTTTCAGACGCAATAGGAATTTTTGGGTTATGTCAATCCGTTCGCGAGATATGGGAGTTTGAAGCCAAGAAATGGTTGAGAAGGCAAAAAATTCTTCGCAATTCTGCTGCTCCAAACGCTTAACCAGACTGGCCTAGGGAAAAAATACACATACCGTTGTAATCGGGCGAGTTTCTACTTTCAGTCGCAACAGGAATTTTTGGGTTATGTCAATCCGTTCGCGAATTATGGGAGTTTGAAGCCAAGAAATGGTTGAGAAGGCAAAAAATTTTTCGCAATTCTGCTGCTCCAAACGCTTAACCAGAATGGCCTAGGGAAAAAATAAACATACCGTTGTAATCGGGCGAGTTTCTACTTTCAGACGCAATAGGAATTTTGGGTTATGTCAATCCGTTCGCGAGATATGGGAGTTTGAAGCCAAGAAATGGTTGAGAAGGGAAAAAATTTTTCGCAATTCTGCTGCTCCAAACGCTTAACCAGAATGGCCTAGGGAAAAAATACACATACCGTTGTAATCGGGCGAGCTTCTACTTTCAGATGCCATAGGAATTTTTGGGTTATGTCAATCCGTTCGCGAGATATGGGAGTTTGAAGCCAAGAAATGGTTGAGAAGGCAAAAAATTCTTCGCAATTCTGCTGCTCCAAACGCTTAACCAGAATGGCCTAGGGAAAAAATACACATACCGTTGAAATCGGGCGAGTTTCTACTTTCAGTCGCAACAGGAATTTTTGGGTTATGTCAATCCGTTCGCGAATTATGGGAGTTTGAAGCCAAGAAATGGTTGAGAAGGCAAAAAATTTTTCGCAATTCTGCTGCTCCAAACGCTTAACCAGAATGGCCTAGGGAAAAAATGCACATACCGTTGTAATCGGGCGAGTTTCTACTTTCAGACGCAATAGGAATTTTTGGGTTAGGTCAATCCGTTCGCGAGATATGGGAGTTTGAAGCCAAGAAATGGTTGAGAAGGGAAAAAATTTTTCGCAATTCTGCTGCTCCAAACGCTTAACCAGAATGGCCTAGGGAAAAAATACACATACGGTTGTAATCGGGCGAGCTTCTACTTTCAGATGCAATAGGAATTTTTGGGTAAGGTCAATCCGTTCGCGAGATATGGGAGTTTGAAGCCAAGAAATGGTTGAGAAGGCAAAAAATTTTTCGCAATTCTGCTGCTCCAAACGCTTAACCAGAATGGCCTAGGGAAAAAATACACATACCGTTGTAATCGGGCGAGTTTCTACTTTCAGTCGCAACAGGAATTTTTGGGTTATGTCAATCCGTTCGCGAATTATGGGAGTTTGAAGCCAAGAAGTGGTTGAGAAGGCCAAAAATTTTTCGCAATTCTGCTGCTCCAAACGCTTAACCAGAATGGCCTAGGGAAAAAATACACATACCGTTGTAATCGGGCGAGTTTCTACATTCAGTCGCAACAGGAATTTTTGGGTTATGTCAATCCGTTCGCGAATTTTGGGAGTTTGAAGCCAAGAAGTGGTTGAGAAGGCCAAAAATTCTTCGCAATTCTGCTGCTCCAAACGCTTAACCAGACTGGCCTAGGGAAAAAATACACATACCGTTGTAATCGGGCGAGTTTCTACTTTCAGATGCAACAGGAATTTTTGGGTTACGTCAATCCGTTCGCGAGATATGTGAGTTTGAAGCTAAAAAATGGTTGAGAAGACAACAAATTTTTCGCACATCTGCTGCTCCAAACGCTTAACCTGAATGGTCTAGGGAAAAAATACACATACCGTTGTAATCGGGCGAGTTTCTACTTTCAGTCGCAATAGGAATTTTTGGGTTATGTCAATCCGTTCGCGAATTATGGGAGTTTGAAGCCAAGAAATGGTTGAGAAGGCAAAAAATTTTTCGCACTTCTGCTGCTCCAAACGTTTAACCAGAATGGCCTAGGGAAAAAATACACATACCGTTGTAATCGGGCGAGATTCTACTTTCAGATGCAATAGGAATTTTTGGGTTAGGTCAATCCGTTCGCGAGATATGGGAGTTTGAAGCTAAGAAATGGTTGAGAAGACAACAAATTTTTCGCACATCTGCTGCTCCAAACGCTTAACCAGAATGGCCTAGGGAAAAAATACACATACCGTTGTAATCGGGCGAGTTTCTACTTTCAGTCGCAACAGGAATTTTTGGGTTATGTCAATCCGTTCGCGAATTATGGGAGTTTGAAGCCAAGAAGTGGTTGAGAAGGCCAAAAATTTTTCGCAATTCTGCTGCTCCAAACGCTTAACCAGAATGGCCTAGGGAAAAAATACACATACCGTTGTAATCGGGCGAGATTCTACTTTCAGATGCAATAGGAATTTTTGGGTTAGGTCAATCCGTTCGCGAGATATGTGAGTTTGAAGCTAAGAAATGGTTGAGAAGACAACAAATTTTTCGCACATCTGCTGCTCCAAACGCTTAACCTGAATGGTCTAGGGAAAAAATACACATACCGTTGTAATCGGGCGAGTTTCTACTTTCAGTCGCAATAGGAATTTTTGGGTTATGTCAATCCGTTCGCGAATTATGGGAGTTTGAAGCCAAGAAGTGGTTGAGAAGGCCAAAAATTTTTCGCAATTCTGCTGCTCCAAACGCTTAACCAGAATGGCCTAGGGAAAAAATACACATACCGTTGTAATCGGGCGAGTTTCTACATTCAGTCGCAACAGGAATTTTTGGGTTATGTCAATCCGTTCGCGAGATATGGGAGTTTGAAGCCAAGAAATGGTTGAGAAGGCAAAAAATTCTTCGCAATTCTGCTGCTCCAAACGCTTAACCAGACTGGCCTAGGGAAAAAATACACATACCGTTGTAATCGGGCGAGTTTCTACTTTCAGTCGCAACAGGAATTTTTGGGTTATGTCAATCCGTTCGCGAATTATGGGAGTTTGAAGCCAAGAAGTGGTTGAGAAGGCCAAAAATTTTTCGCAATTCTGCTGCTCCAAACGCTTAACCAGAATGGCCTAGGGAAAAAATACACATACCGTTGTAATCGGGCGAGTTTCTACATTCAGTCGCAACAGGAATTTTTGGGTTATGTCAATCCGTTCGCGAGATATGTGAGTTTGAAGCCAAGAAGTGGTTGAGAAGGCCAAAAATTCTTCGCAATTCTGCTGCTCCAAACGCTTAACCAGACTGGCCTAGGGAAAAAATACACATACCGTTGTAATCGGGCGAGTTTCTACTTTCAGTCGCAATAGGAATTTTTGGGTTATGTCAATCCGTTCGCGAATTATGGGAGTTTGAAGCCAAGAAATGGTTGAGAAGGCAAAAAATTTTTCGCACTTCTGCTGCTCCAAACGTTTAACCAGAATGGCCTAGGGAAAAAATACACATACCGTTGTAATCGGGCGAGATTCTACTTTCAGATGCAATAGGAATTTTTGGGTTAGGTCAATCCGTTCGCGAGATATGGGAGTTTGAAGCTAAGAAATGGTTGAGAAGACAACAAATTTTTCGCACATCTGCTGCTCCAAACGCTTAACCAGAATGGCCTAGGGAAAAAATACAAATACCGTTGTAATCGGGCGAGTTTCTACTTTCAGTCGCAACAGGAATTTTTGGGTTATGTCAATCCGTTCGCGAATTATGGGAGTTTGAAGCCAAGAAGTGGTTGAGAAGGCCAAAAATTTTTCGCAATTCTGCTGCTCCAAACGCTTAACCAGAATGGCCTAGGGAAAAAATACACATACCGTTGTAATCGGGCGAGATTCTACTTTCAGATGCAATAGGAATTTTTGGGTTAGGTCAATCCGTTCGCGAGATATGTGAGTTTGAAGCTAAGAAATGGTTGAGAAGACAACAAATTTTTCGCACATCTGCTGCTCCAAACGCTTAACCTGAATGGTCTAGGGAAAAAATACACATACCGTTGTAATCGTGCGAGTTTCTACTTTCAGTCGCAATAGGAATTTTTGGGTTATGTCAATCCGTTCGCGAATATGGGAGTTTGAAGCCAAGAAGTGGTTGAGAAGGCCAAAAATTTTTCGCAATTCTGCTGCTCCAAACGCTTAACCAGAATGGCCTAGGGAAAAAATACACATACCGTTGTAATCGGGCGAGTTTCTACATTCAGTCGCAACAGGAATTTTTGGGTTATGTCAATCCGTTCGCGAGATATGGGAGTTTGAAGCCAAGAAATGGTTGAGAAGGCAAAAAATTCTTCGCAATTCTGCTGCTCCAAACGCTTAACCAGACTGGCCTAGGGAAAAAATACACATACCGTTGTAATCGGGCGAGTTTCTACTTTCAGTCGCAACAGGAATTTTTGGGTTATGTCAATCCGTTCGCGAATTATGGGAGTTTGAAGCCAAGAAGTGGTTGAGAAGGCCAAAAATTTTTCGCAATTCTGCTGCTCCAAACGCTTAACCAGAATGGCCTAGGGAAAAAATACACATACCGTTGTAATCGGGCGAGTTTCTACATTCAGTCGCAACAGGAATTTTTGCGTTATGTCAATCCGTTCGCGAGATATGGGAGTTTGAAGCCAAGAAATAGTTGAGAAGGCAAAAAATTCTTCGCAATTCTGCTGCTCCAAACGCTTAACCAGACTGGCCTAGGGAAAAAATACACATACCGTTGTAATCGGGCGAGTTTCTACTTTCAGTCGCAACAGGAATTTTTGGGTTATGTCAATCCGTTCGCGAATTATGGGAGTTTGAAGCCAAGAAATGGTTGAGAAGGCAAACAATTTTTCGCAATTCTGCTGCTCCAAACGCTTAACCAGAATGGCCTAGGGAAAAAATGCACGTACCGTTGTCATCGGGCGAGCTTCTACTTTCAGATGCCATAGCAATTTTTGGGTTAGGTCAATCCGTTCGCGAGATATGGGAGTTTGAAGCCAAGAAATGGTTGAGAAGGCAAAAAATTTTTCGCACTTCTGCTGCTCCAAACGCTTAACCAGAATGGCCTAGGGAAAAAATACACATACCGTTGTAATCGGGCGAGATTCTACTTTCAGATGCAATAGAAATTTTTGGGTTAGGTCAATCCGTTCGCGAGATATGGGAGTTTGAAGCTAAGAAATGGTTGAGAAGGCAAAAAATTTTTGGCAATTCGGCTGCTCGAAACGCTTAACCAGAATGGCCTAGGGAAAAATACACATACCGTTGTAATCGGGCGAGCTTCTACTTTCAGATGCAATAGGAATTTTTGAGTTAGGTCAATCCGTTCGCGAGATATGGGACTTTGAAGCTAAGAAATAGTTGAGAAGACAACAAATTTTTCGCACTTCTGCTGCTCCAAACGTTCAACCAGAATGGCCTAGGGAAAAAATACACATACCGTTATAATCGGGCGAGATTCTACTTTCAGATGCAATAGGAATTTTTGGGTTAGGTTAATCCGTTCGCGAGGTATGGGAGTTTGAAGCTAAGAAATGGTTGAGAAGACAAAAAATTTTTCGCACATCTGCTGCTCCAAACGCTTAACCAGAATGGCCTAGGGAAAAAATACACATACCGTTGTAATCGGGCGAGTTTCTACTTTCAGTCACAACAGGAATTTTTGGGTTATGTCAATCCGTTCGCGAATTATGGGAGTTTGAAGCCAAGAAATGGTTGAGAAGGCAAAAAATTTTTCGCAATTCTGCTGCTCCAAACGCTTAACCAGAATGGCCTAGGGAAAAAATGCACGTACCGTTGTAATCGGGCGAGTTTCTACTTTCAGACGCAATAGGAATTTTTGGGTTAGGTCAATCCGTTCGCGAGATATGGGAGTTTGAAGCCAAGAAATGGTAGAGGAGGGAAAAAATTTTTCGCAATTCTGCTGCTCCAAACGCTTAACCAGAATGTCCTAGGAGAAAATACACATACGGTTGTAATCGGGCGAGCTTCTACTTTCAGATGCCATAGGAATTTTTGGGTAAGGTCGATCCGTTCGCGAGATATGGGAGTTTGAAGCCAAGAAATGGTTGAGAAGGCAAAAAATTTTTCGCACTTCTGCTGCTCCAAACGCTTGACCAGATTGGCATAGGGAAAAAATACACATACCGTTGTAATCGGGCGAGATTCTACTTTCAGACGCAATAGGAATTTTGGGTTAGGTCAATCCGTTCGCGAGATATGGGAGTTTGAAGCCAAGAAATGGTTGAGAAGGGAAAAAATTGTTCGCAATTCTGCTGCTCCAAACGCTTAACCAGAATGGCCTAGGGAAAAAATACACATACCGTTGTAATCGGGCGAGCTTCTACTTTCAGATGCAATAGGAATTTTTGGGTTAGGTCAATCCGTTCGCGAGATATGGGAGTTTGAAGCCAAGAAATGGTTGAGAAGGCAAAAAATTTTTCGCACTTCTACTGCTCCAAACGCTTAACCAGAATGGCCTAGGGAAAAATACACATACCGTTGTAATCGGGCGAGATTCTACTTTCAGTCGCAACAGGAATTTTTGGGTTATGTCAATCCGTTCGCGAATTATGGGAGTTTGAAGCCAAGAAATGGTTGAGAAGGCAAAAAATTTTTCGCAATTCTGCTGCTCCAAACGCTTATCCAGAATGGCCTAGGGAAAAAATACACATACCGTTGTAATCGGGCGAGTTTCTACTTTCAGACGCAATAGGAATTTTTGGGTTAGGTCAATCCGTTCGCGAGATATGAGAGTTTGAAGCCAAGAAATGGTTGAGAAGGCAAAAAATTTTTCGCACTTCTGCTGCTCCAAACGCTTAACCAGAATGGCCTAGGGAAAAAATACACATACCGTTGTAATCGGGCGAGATTCTACTTTCAGATGCAATAGGAATTTTTGGGTTAGGTCAATCCGTTCGGGAGATGTGGGAGTTTGAAGCTAAGAAATGGACGAGAAGACAACAAATTTTTCGCACATCTGCTGCTCCAAACGCTTAACCAGAATGGCCAAGGGCAAAAATACACGTACCGTTGTAATCGGGCGAGTTTCTACTTTCAGTCGCAACAGGAATTTTTGGGTTATGTCAATCCGTTCGCGAATTATGGGAGTTTGAAGCCAAGAAATAGTTGAGAAGGCAAAAAATTCTTCGCAATTCTGCTGCTCCAAACGCTTGACCAGAATGGCCTAGGGAAAAAATACACATACCGTTGTAATCGGGCGAGCTTCTACTTTCAGATGCAATTGGAATTTTTGGGTTAGGTCAATCCGTTCGCGAGATATGGGACTTTGAAGCTAAGAAATAGTTGAGAAGTCAACAAATTTTTCGCACTTCTGCTGCTCCAAACGCTTAACCAGAATGGCCTAGGGAAAAAATACACATACCGTTGTAATCGGGCGCGTTTCTACTTTCAGTCGCAACAGGAATTTTTAGGTTATGTCAATCCGTTCGCGAATTATGGGAGTTTGAAGCCAAGAAATGGTTGAGAAGGCAAAAAATTTTTCGCAATTCTGCTGCTCCAAACGCTTAACCAGAATGGCCTAGGGAAAAAATACACGTACCGTTGTAATCGGGCGAGTTTCTACTTTCAGACGCAATAGGAATTTTTGGGTTAGGTCAATCCGTTCGCGAGATATGGGAGTTTGAAGCCAAGAAATGGTTGAAAAGGGAAAAAATATTTCGCAATTCTGCTGCTCCAAACGCTTAACCAGAATGGCCTAGTGAAAAAATACACATACAGTTGTAATCGGGCGAGCTTCTACTTTCAGATGCAATAGGAATTTTTGCGTTAGGTCAATCCGTTCGCGAGATATGGGAGTTTGAAGCCAAGAAATGGTTGAGAAGGCAAAAAATTTTTCGCACTTCTGCTGCTCCAAACGCTTAATCAGAATGGCCTAGGGAAAAATACACATACCGTTGTAATCGGGCGAGATTCTTCTTTTCGATTCAATAGGAACTTTTTGGGTTAGGTCAATCCGTTCGCGAGATATGGGAGTTTGAAGCTAAGAAATGGTTGAGAAGGCAAAAAATATTTCGCAATTCTGCTGCTCCAAACGCTTAACCAGAATGGCCTAGTGAAAAAATACACATACAGTTGTAATCGGGCGAGCTTCTACTTTCAGATGCAATAGGAATTTTTGGGTTAGGTCAATCCGTTCGCGAGATATGGGAGTTTGAAGCCAAGAAATGGAAGAGGAGGGAAAAAATTTTTCGCAATTCTGCTGCTCCAAACGCTTAACCAGAATGTCCTAGGAGAAAATACACATACGGTTGTAATCGGGCGAGCTTCTACTTTCAGATGCCATAGGAATTTTTGGGTAAGGTCGATCCGTTCGCGAGATATGGGAGTTTGAAGCCAAGAAATGGTTGAGAAGGCAAAAAATTTTTCGCACTTCTGCTGCTCCAAACGCTTGACCAGATTGGCATAGGGAAAAAATACACATACCGTTGTAATCGGGCGAGATTCTACTTTCAGACGCAATAGGAATTTTGGGTTAGGTCAATCCGTTCGCGAGATATGGGAGTTTGAAGCCAAGAAATGGTTGAGAAGGGAAAAAATTGTTCGCAATTCTGCTGCTCCAAACGCTTAACCAGAATGGCCTAGGGAAAAAATACACATACCGTTGTAATCGGGCGAGCTTCTACTTTCAGATGCAATAGGAATTTTTGGGTTAGGTCAATCCGTTCGCGAGATATGGGAGTTTGAAGCCAAGAAATGGTTGAGAAGGCAAAAAATTTTTCGCACTTCTACTGCTCCAAACGCTTAACCAGAATGGCCTAGGGAAAAATACACATACCGTTGTAATCGGGCGAGATTCTACTTTCAGTCGCAACAGGAATTTTTGGGTTATGTCAATCCGTTCGCGAATTATGGGAGTTTGAAGCCAAGAAATGGTTGAGAAGGCAAAAAATTTTTCGCAATTCTGCTGCTCCAAACGCTTATCCAGAATGGCCTAGGGAAAAAATACACATACCGTTGTAATCGGGCGAGTTTCTACTTTCAGACGCAATAGGAATTTTTGGGTTAGGTCAATCCGTTCGCGAGATATGAGAGTTTGAAGCCAAGAAATGGTTGAGAAGGCAAAAAATTTTTCGCACTTCTGCTGCTCCAAACGCTTAACCAGAATGGCCTAGGGAAAAAATACACATACCGTTGTAATCGGGCGAGATTCTACTTTCAGATGCAATAGGAATTTTTGGGTTAGGTCAATCCGTTCGGGAGATGTGGGAGTTTGAAGCTAAGAAATGGACGAGAAGACAACAAATTTTTCGCACATCTGCTGCTCCAAACGCTTAACCAGAATGGCCAAGGGCAAAAATACACGTACCGTTGTAATCGGGCGAGTTTCTACTTTCAGTCGCAACAGGAATTTTTGGGTTATGTCAATCCGTTCGCGAATTATGGGAGTTTGAAGCCAAGAAATAGTTGAGAAGGCAAAAAATTCTTCGCAATTCTGCTGCTCCAAACGCTTGACCAGAATGGCCTAGGGAAAAAATACACATACCGTTGTAATCGGGCGAGCTTCTACTTTCAGATGCAATTGGAATTTTTGGGTTAGGTCAATCCGTTCGCGAGATATGGGACTTTGAAGCTAAGAAATAGTTGAGAAGTCAACAAATTTTTCGCACTTCTGCTGCTCCAAACGCTTAACCAGAATGGCCTAGGGAAAAAATACACATACCGTTGTAATCGGGCGCGTTTCTACTTTCAGTCGCAACAGGAATTTTTAGGTTATGTCAATCCGTTCGCGAATTATGGGAGTTTGAAGCCAAGAAATGGTTGAGAAGGCAAAAAATTTTTCGCAATTCTGCTGCTCCAAACGCTTAACCAGAATGGCCTAGGGAAAAAATACACGTACCGTTGTAATCGGGCGAGTTTCTACTTTCAGACGCAATAGGAATTTTTGGGTTAGGTCAATCCGTTCGCGAGATATGGGAGTTTGAAGCCAAGAAATGGTTGAAAAGGGAAAAAATATTTCGCAATTCTGCTGCTCCAAACGCTTAACCAGAATGGCCTAGTGAAAAAATACACATACAGTTGTAATCGGGCGAGCTTCTACTTTCAGATGCAATAGGAATTTTTGCGTTAGGTCAATCCGTTCGCGAGATATGGGAGTTTGAAGCCAAGAAATGGTTGAGAAGGCAAAAAATTTTTCGCACTTCTGCTGCTCCAAACGCTTAATCAGAATGGCCTAGGGAAAAATACACATACCGTTGTAATCGGGCGAGATTCTTCTTTTCGATTCAATAGGAACTTTTTGGGTTAGGTCAATCCGTTCGCGAGATATGGGAGTTTGAAGCTAAGAAATGGTTGAGAAGGCAAAAAATTTTTGGCAATACGGCTGCTCGAAACGCTTAACCAGAATGGCCTACGGAAAAAATACACATACCGTTGTAATCGGGCGAGCTTCTACTTTCAGATGCAATAGGAATTTTTGGGTTAGGTCAATCCGTTCGCGAGATATGGGACTTTGAAGCCGAGAAATGGTTGAGAAGGCAAAAAATTTTTCCCAATTCTGCTGCTCCAAACGCTTAACCAGAATGGCCTAGGGAAAAAATACACATACCGTTGTAATCGGGCGAGTTTCTACTTTCAGACGCAATAGGAATTTTTGGGTTAGGTCAATCCGTTCGCGAGAAATGGGAGTTTGAAGCTAAGAAATGGTTGAGAAGAGAACAAATTTTTCGCAATTCTGCTGCTCCAAACGCTTAACCAGAACGGCCTAGGGAAAAAATACACATACCGTTGTAATCGGGCGAGTTTCTACTTTCAGACGCAATAGGAATTTTTGGGGTAGGTCAATCCGTTCGCGAGATATGGGAGTTTGAATCCAAGAAATGGTTGAGAAGGGAAAAAATTTTTCGTAATTCTGCTGCTCCAAACGCTTAACCAGAATGGCCCAGGGAAAAAATACACATACCGTTGTAATCGGGCGAGCTTCTACTTTCAGATGCAATAGGAATTTTTGGGTTAGGTCAATCCGTTCGCGAGATATGGGAGTTTGAAGCCAAGAAATGGTTGAGAAGGCAAAAAATTTTTCGCACATCTGCTGCTCCAAACGCTTAACCAGAATGTCCTAGGGAAAAAATACACATACCGTTGTAATCGGGCGAGTTTCTACTTTCAGTCGCAACAGGAATTTTTGGGTTATGTCAATCCGTTCGCGAATTATGGGAGTTTGAAGCCAAGAAGTGGTTGAGAAGGCAAAAAATTTTTCGCAATTCTGCTGCTCCAAAAGCTTAACCAGAATGGCCTAGGGAAAAATACACATACCGTTGTAATCGGGCGAGTTTCTACTTTCAGTCGCAACAGGAATTTTTGGGTTATGTCAATCCGTTCGCGAATTATGGGAGTTTGAAGCCAAGAAATGGTTGAGAAGGCAAAAAATTTTTCGCAATTCTGCTGCTCCAAACGCTTAACCAGAATTGCCTAGGGAAAAAATACACATACCGTTGTAATCGGGCGAGTTTCTACTTTCAGACGCAATAGGAATTTTTGGGTTAGGTCAATCCGTTCGCGAGATATGGGAGTTTGATGCCAAGAAATGGTTGAGAAGGGAAAAAATTTTTCGCAATTCTGCTGCTCCAAACGCTTAACCAGAATGGCCTAGGGAAAAATACACATACCGTTGTAATCGGGCGAAATTCTACTTTCAGATGCAATAGGAACTTTTTGGGTTATGTCAATCCGTTCGCGAATTATTGGAGTTTGAAGCCAAGAAATGGTTGAGAAGGCAAAAAATTTTTCGCAATTCTGCTGCTCCAAACGCTTAACCAGAATGGCCTAGGGAAAAAATACACATACCGTTGTAATCGGGCGAGTTTCTACTTTCAGACGCAATAGGAATTTTTGGGTTAGGTCAATCCGTTCGCGAGATATGGGAGTTTGAAGCCGAGAAATGGTTGAGAAGGGAAAAAATTTTTCGCAATTCTGCTGCTCCAAACGCTTAACCAGGATGGCCTAGGGAAAAAATACACATACCGTTGTAATCGGGCGAGCTTCTACTTTCAGATGCCATAGGAATTTTTGGGTTAGGTCAATCCGTTCGCGAGATATTGGAGTTTGAAGCCAAGAAATGGTTGAGAAGGCAAAAAATTTTTCGCACTTCTGCTGCTCCAAACGTTTAACCAGAATGGCCTAGGGAAAAAATACACATACCGTTGTAATCGGGCGAGATTCTACTTTCAGATGCAATAGGAATTTTTGGGTTAGGTCAATCCGTTCGCGAGATATGGGAGTTTGAAGCTAAGAAATGGTTGAGAAGACAACAAATTTTTCGCACATCTGCTGCTCCAAACGCTTAACCAGAATGGCCTAGGGAAAAAATACACATACCGTTGTAATCGGGCGAGTTTCTACTTTCAGTCGCAACAGGAATTTTTGGGTTATGTCAATCCGTTCGCGAATTATGGGAGTTTGAAGCCAAGAAGTGGTTGAGAAGGCCAAAAATTTTTCGCAATTCTGCTGCTCCAAACGCTTAACCAGAATGGCCTAGGGAAAAAATACACATACCGTTGTAATCGGGCGAGTTTCTACATTCAGTCGCAACAGGAATTTTTGGGTTATGTCAATCCGTTCGCGAATTTTGGGAGTTTGAAGCCAAGAAGTGGTTGAGAAGGCCAAAAATTCTTCGCAATTCTGCTGCTCCAAACGCTTAACCAGACTGGCCTAGGGAAAAAATACACATACCGTTGTAATCGGGCGAGTTTCTACTTTCAGTCGCAACAGGAATTTTTGGGTTACGTCAATCCGTTCGCGAATTATGGGAGTTTGAAGCCAAGAAGTGGTTGAGAAGGCCAAAAATTTTTCGCAATTCTGCTGCTCCAAACGCTTAACCAGAATGGCCTAGGAAAAAAATACACATACCGTTGTAATCGGGCGAGATTCTACTTTCAGATGCAATAGGAATTTTTGGGTTAGGTCAATCCGTTCGCGAGATATGTGAGTTTGAAGCTAAGAAATGGTTGAGAAGACAACAAATTTTTCGCACATCTGCTGCTCCAAACGCTTAACCTGAATGGTCTAGGGAAAAAATACACATACCGTTGTAATCGGGCGAGTTTCTACTTTCAGTCGCAATAGGAATTTTTGGGTTATGTCAATCCGTTCGCGAATTATGGGAGTTTGAAGCCAAGAAATGGTTGAGAAGGCAAAAAATTTTTCGCACTTCTGCTGCTCCAAACGTTTAACCAGAATGGCCTAGGGAAAAAATACACATACCGTTGTAATCGGGCGAGATTCTACTTTCAGATGCAATAGGAATTTTTGGATTAGGTCAATCCGTTCGCGAGATATGGGAGTTTGAAGCTAAGAAATGGTTGAGAAGACAACAAATTTTTCGCACATCTGCTGCTCCAAACGCTTAACCAGAATGGCCTAGGGAAAAAATACACATACCGTTGTAATCGGGCGAGTTTCTACTTTCAGTCGCAACAGGAATTTTTGGGTTATGTCAATCCGTTCGCGAATTATGGGAGTTTGAAGCCAAGAAGTGGTTGAGAAGGCCAAAAATTTTTCGCAATTCTGCTGCTCCAAACGCTTAACCAGAATGGCCTAGGGAAAAAATACACATACCGTTGTAATCGGGCGAGATTCTACTTTCAGATGCAATAGGAATTTTTGGGTTAGGTCAATCCGTTCGCGAGATATGTGAGTTTGAAGCTAAGAAATGGTTGAGAAGACAACAAATTTTTCGCACATCTGCTGCTCCAAACGCTTAACCTGAATGGTCTAGGGAAAAAATACACATACCGTTGTAATCGGTCGAGTTTCTACTTTCAGTCGCAATAGGAATTTTTGGGTTATGTCAATCCGTTCGCGAATTATGGGAGTTTGAAGCCAAGAAGTGGTTGAGAAGGCCAAAAATTTTTCGCAATTCTGCTGCTCCAAACGCTTAACCAGAATGGCCTAGGGAAAAAATACACATACCGTTGTAATCGGGCGAGTTTCTACATTCAGTCGCAACAGGAATTTTTGGGTTATGTCAATCCGTTCGCGAGATATGGGAGTTTGAAGCCAAGAAATGGTTGAGAAGGCAAAAAATTCTTCGCAATTCTGCTGCTCCAAACGCTTAACCAGACTGGCCTAGGGAAAAAATACACATACCGTTGTAATCGGGCGAGTTTCTACTTTCAGTCGCAACAGGAATTTTTGGGTTATGTCAATCCGTTCGCGAATTATGGGAGTTTGAAGCTAAGAAGTGGTTGAGAAGGCCAAAAATTTTTCGCAATTCTGCTGCTCCAAACGCTTAACCAGAATGGCCTAGGGAAAAAATACACATACCGTTGTAATCGGGCGAGTTTCTACATTCAGTCGCAACAGGAATTTTTGCGTTATGTCAATCCGTTCGCGAGATATGGGAGTTTGAAGCCAAGAAATAGTTGAGAAGGCAAAAAATTCTTCGCAATTCTGCTGCTCCAAACGCTTAACCAGAATGGCCTAGGGAAAAAATGCACGTACCGTTGTCATCGGGCGAGCTTCTACTTTCAGATGCCATAGCAATTTTTGGGTTAGGTCAATCCGTTCGCGAGATATGGGAGTTTGAAGCCAAGAAATGGTTGAGAAGGCAAAAAATTTTTCGCACTTCTGCTGCTCCAAACGCTTAACCAGAATGGCCTAGGGAAAAAATACACATACCGTTGTAATCGGGCGAGATTCTACTTTCAGATGCAATAGAAATTTTTGGGTTAGGTCAATCCGTTCGCGTGATATGGGAGTTTGAAGCTAAGAAATGGTTGAGAAGGCAAAAAATTTTTGGCAATTCGGCTGCTCGAAACGCTTAACCAGAATGGCCTAGGGAAAAATACACATACCGTTGTAATCGGGCGAGCTTCTACTTTCAGATGCAATAGGAATTTTTGAGTTAGGTCAATCCGTTCGCGAGATATGGGACTTTGAAGCTAAGAAATAGTTGAGAAGACAACAAATTTTTCGCACTTCTGCTGCTCCAAACGTTCAACCAGAATGGCCTAGGGAAAAAATACACATACCGTTATAATCGGGCGAGATTCTACTTTCAGATGCAATAGGAATTTTTGGGTTAGGTTAATCCGTTCGCGAGGTATGGGAGTTTGAAGCTAAGAAATGGTTGAGAAGACAAAAAATTTTTCGCACATCTGCTGCTCCAAACGCTTAACCAGAATAGCCTAGGGAAAAAATACACATACCGTTGTAATCGGGCGAGTTTCTACTTTCAGTCGCAACAGGAATTTTTGGGTTATGTCAATCCGTTCGCGAATTATGGGAGTTTGAAGCCAAGAAATGGTTGAGAAGGCAAAAAATTTTTCGCAATTCTGCTGCTCCAAACGCTTAACCAGAATGTCCTAGGAGAAAATACACATACGGTTGTAATCGGGCGAGCTTCTACTTTCAGATGCCATAGGAATTTTTGGGTAAGGTCGATCCGTTCGCGAGATATGGGAGTTTGAAGCCAAGAAATGGTTGAGAAGGCAAAAAATTTTTCGCACTTCTGCTGCTCCAAACGCTTGACCAGATTGGCATAGGGAAAAAATACACATACCGTTGTAATCGGGCGAGATTCTACTTTCAGACGCAATAGGAATTTTTGGGTTAGGTCAATCCGTTCGCGAGATATGGGAGTTTGAAGCCAAGAAATGGTTGAGAAGGGAAAAAATTGTTCGCAATTCTGCTGCTCCAAACGCTTAACCAGAATGGCCTAGGGAAAAAATACACATACCGTTGTAATCGGGCGAGCTTCTACTTTCAGATGCAATAGGAATTTTTGGGTTAGGTCAATCCGTTCGCGAGATATGGGAGTTTGAAGCCAAGAAATGGTTGAGAAGGCAAAAAATTTTTCGCACTTCTACTGCTCCAAACGCTTAACCAGAATGGCCTAGGGAAAAATACACATACCGTTGTAATCGGGCGAGATTCTACTTTCAGTCGCAACAGGAATTTTTGGGTTATGTCAATCCGTTCGCGAATTATGGGAGTTTGAAGCCAAGAAATGGTTGAGAAGGCAAAAAATTTTTCGCAATTCTGCTGCTCCAAACGCTTATCCAGAATGGCCTAGGGAAAAAATACACATACCGTTGTAATCGGGCGAGTTTCTACTTTCAGACGCAATAGGAATTTTTGGGTTAGGTCAATCCGTTCGCGAGATATGAGAGTTTGAAGCCAAGAAATGGTTGAGAAGGCAAAAAATTTTTCGCACTTCTGCTGCTCCAAACGCTTAACCAGAATGGCCTAGGGAAAAAATACACATACCGTTGTAATCGGGCGAGATTCTACTTTCAGATGCAATAGGAATTTTTGGGTTAGGTCAATCCGTTCGGGAGATGTGGGAGTTTGAAGCTAAGAAATGGTCGAGAAGACAACAAATTTTTCGCACATCTGCTGCTCCAAACGCTTAACCAGAATGGCCAAGGGCAAAAATACACGTACCGTTGTAATCGGGCGAGTTTCTACTTTCAGTCGCAACAGGAATTTTTGGGTTATGTCAATCCGTTCGCGAATTATGGGAGTTTGAAGCCAAGAAATAGTTGAGAAGGCAAAAAATTCTTCGCAATTCTGCTGCTCCAAACGCTTGACCAGAATGGCCTAGGGAAAAAATACATATACCGTTGTAATCGGGCGAGCTTCTACTTTCAGATGCAATTGGAATTTTTGGGTTAGTTCAATCCGTTCGCGAGATATGGGACTTTGAAGCTAAGAAATAGTTGAGAAGTCAACAAATTTTTTGCACTTCTGCTGCTCCAAACGCTTAACCAGAATGGCCTAGGGAAAAAATACACATACCGTTGTAATCGGGCGCGTTTCTACTTTCAGTCGCAACAGGAATTTTTAGGTTATGTCAATCCGTTCGCGAATTATGGGAGTTTGAAGCCAAGAAATGGTTGAGAAGGCAAAAAATTTTTCGCAATTCTGCTGCTCCAAACGCTTAACCAGAATGGCCTAGGGAAAAAATACACGTACCGTTGTAATCGGGCGAGTTTCTACTTTCAGACGCAATAGGAATTTTTGGGTTAGGTCAATCCGTTCGCGAGATATGGGAGTTTGAAGCCAAGAAATGGTTGAAAAGGGAAAAAATATTTCGCAATTCTGCTGCTCCAAACGCTTAACCAGAATGGCCTAGTGAAAAAATACACATACAGTTGTAATCGGGCGAGCTTCTACTTTCAGATGCAATAGGAATTTTTGCGTTAGGTCAATCCGTTCGCGAGATATGGGAGTTTGAAGCCAAGAAATGGTTGAGAAGGCAAAAAATTTTTCGCACTTCTGCTGCTCCAAACGCTTAATCAGAATGGCCTAGGGAAAAATACACATACCGTTGGAATCGGGCGAGATTCTTCTTTTCGATTCAATAGGAACTTTTTGGGTTAGGTCAATCCGTTCGCGAGATATGGGAGTTTGAAGCTAAGAAATGGTTGAGAAGGCAAAAAATTTTTGGCAATACGGCTGCTCGAAACGCTTAACCAGAATGGCCTACGGAAAAAATACACATACCGTTGTAATCGGGCGAGCTTCTACTTTCAGATGCAATAGGAATTTTTGGGTTAGGTCAATCCGTTCGCGAGATATGGGACTTTGAAGCCGAGAAATGGTTGAGAAGGCAAAAAATTTTTCCCAATTCTGCTGCTCCAAACGCTTAACCAGAATGTCCTAGGAGAAAATACACATACGGTTGTAATCGGGCGAGCTTCTACTTTCAGATGCCATAGGAATTTTTGGGTAAGGTCGATCCGTTCGCGAGATATGGGAGTTTGAAGCCAAGAAATGGTTGAGAAGGCAAAAAATTTTTCGCACTTCTGCTGCTCCAAACGCTTGACCAGATTGGCATAGGGAAAAAATACACATACCGTTGTAATCGGGCGAGATTCTACTTTCAGACGCAATAGGAATTTTTGGGTTAGGTCAATCCGTTCGCGAGATATGGGAGTTTGAAGCCAAGAAATGGTTGAGAAGGGAAAAAATTGTTCGCAATTCTGCTGCTCCAAACGCTTAACCAGAATGGCCTAGGGAAAAAATACACATACCGTTGTAATCGGGCGAGCTTCTACTTTCAGATGCAATAGGAATTTTTGGGTTAGGTCAATCCGTTCGCGAGATATGGGAGTTTGAAGCCAAGAAATGGTTGAGAAGGCAAAAAATTTTTCGCACTTCTACTGCTCCAAACGCTTAACCAGAATGGCCTAGGGAAAAATACACATACCGTTGTAATCGGGCGAGATTCTACTTTCAGTCGCAACAGGAATTTTTGGGTTATGTCAATCCGTTCGCGAATTATGGGAGTTTGAAGCCAAGAAATGGTTGAGAAGGCAAAAAATTTTTCGCAATTCTGCTGCTCCAAACGCTTATCCAGAATGGCCTAGGGAAAAAATACACATACCGTTGTAATCGGGCGAGTTTCTACTTTCAGACGCAATAGGAATTTTTGGGTTAGGTCAATCCGTTCGCGAGATATGAGAGTTTGAAGCCAAGAAATGGTTGAGAAGGCAAAAAATTTTTCGCACTTCTGCTGCTCCAAACGCTTAACCAGAATGGCCTAGGGAAAAAATACACATACCGTTGTAATCGGGCGAGATTCTACTTTCAGATGCAATAGGAATTTTTGGGTTAGGTCAATCCGTTCGGGAGATGTGGGAGTTTGAAGCTAAGAAATGGTCGAGAAGACAACAAATTTTTCGCACATCTGCTGCTCCAAACGCTTAACCAGAATGGCCAAGGGCAAAAATACACGTACCGTTGTAATCGGGCGAGTTTCTACTTTCAGTCGCAACAGGAATTTTTGGGTTATGTCAATCCGTTCGCGAATTATGGGAGTTTGAAGCCAAGAAATAGTTGAGAAGGCAAAAAATTCTTCGCAATTCTGCTGCTCCAAACGCTTAACCAGAATGGCCTAGGGAAAAAATGCACGTACCGTTGTCATCGGGCGAGCTTCTACTTTCAGATGCCATAGCAATTTTTGGGTTAGGTCAATCCGTTCGCGAGATATGGGAGTTTGAAGCCAAGAAATGGTTGAGAAGGCAAAAAATTTTTCGCACTTCTGCTGCTCCAAACGCTTAACCAGAATGGCCTAGGGAAAAAATACACATACCGTTGTAATCGGGCGAGATTCTACTTTCAGATGCAATAGAAATTTTTGGGTTAGGTCAATCCGTTCGCGAGATATGGGAGTTTGAAGCTAAGAAATGGTTGAGAAGGCAAAAAATTTTTGGCAATTCGGCTGCTCGAAACGCTTAACCAGAATGGCCTAGGGAAAAATACACATACCGTTGTAATCGGGCGAGCTTCTACTTTCAGATGCAATAGGAATTTTTGAGTTAGGTCAATCCGTTCGCGAGATATGTGACTTTGAAGCTAAGAAATAGTTGAGAAGACAACAAATTTTTCGCACTTCTGCTGCTCCAAACGTTCAACCAGAATGGCCTAGGGAAAAAATACACATACCGTTATAATCGGGCGAGATTCTACTTTCAGATGCAATAGGAATTTTTGGGTTAGGTTAATCCGTTCGCGAGGTATGGGAGTTTGAAGCTAAGAAATGGTTGAGAAGACAAAAAATTTTTCGCACATCTGCTGCTCCAAACGCTTAACCAGAATGGCCTAGGGAAAAAATACACATACCGTTGTAATCGGGCGAGTTTCTACTTTCAGTCGCAACAGGAATTTTTGGGTTATGTCAATCCGTTCGCGAATTATGGGAGTTTGAAGCCAAGAAATGGTTGAGAAGGCAAAAAATTTTTCGCAATTCTGCTGCTCCAAACGCTTAACCAGAATGTCCTAGGAGAAAATACACATACGGTTGTAATCGGGCGAGCTTCTACTTTCAGATGCCATAGGAATTTTTGGGTAAGGTCGATCCGTTCGCGAGATATGGGAGTTTGAAGCCAAGAAATGGTTGAGAAGGCAAAAAATTTTTCGCACTTCTGCTGCTCCAAACGCTTGACCAGATTGGCATAGGGAAAAAATACACATACCGTTGTAATCGGGCGAGATTCTACTTTCAGACGCAATAGGAATTTTTGGGTTAGGTCAATCCGTTCGCGAGATATGGGAGTTTGAAGCCAAGAAATGGTTGAGAAGGGAAAAAATTGTTCGCAATTCTGCTGCTCCAAACGCTTAACCAGAATGGCCTAGGGAAAAAATACACATACCGTTGTAATCGGGCGAGCTTCTACTTTCAGATGCAATAGGAATTTTTGGGTTAGGTCAATCCGTTCGCGAGATATGGGAGTTTGAAGCCAAGAAATGGTTGAGAAGGCAAAAAATTTTTCGCACTTCTACTGCTCCAAACGCTTAACCAGAATGGCCTAGGGAAAAATACACATACCGTTGTAATCGGGCGAGATTCTACTTTCAGTCGCAACAGGAATTTTTGGGTTATGTCAATCCGTTCGCGAATTATGGGAGTTTGAAGCCAAGAAATGGTTGAGAAGGCAAAAAATTTTTCGCAATTCTGCTGCTCCAAACGCTTATCCAGAATGGCCTAGGGAAAAAATACACATACCGTTGTAATCGGGCGAGTTTCTACTTTCAGACGCAATAGGAATTTTTGGGTTAGGTCAATCCGTTCGCGAGATATGAGAGTTTGAAGCCAAGAAATGGTTGAGAAGGCAAAAAATTTTTCGCACTTCTGCTGCTCCAAACGCTTAACCAGAATGGCCTAGGGAAAAAATACACATACCGTTGTAATCGGGCGAGATTCTACTTTCAGATGCAATAGGAATTTTTGGGTTAGGTCAATCCGTTCGGGAGATGTGGGAGTTTGAAGCTAAGAAATGGTCGAGAAGACAACAAATTTTTCGCACATCTGCTGCTCCAAACGCTTAACCAGAATGGCCAAGGGCAAAAATACACGTACCGTTGTAATCGGGCGAGTTTCTACTTTCAGTCGCAACAGGAATTTTTGGGTTATGTCAATCCGTTCGCGAATTATGGGAGTTTGAAGCCAAGAAATAGTTGAGAAGGCAAAAAATTCTTCGCAATTCTGCTGCTCCAAACGCTTGACCAGAATGGCCTAGGGAAAAAATACATATACCGTTGTAATCGGGCGAGCTTCTACTTTCAGATGCAATTGGAATTTTTGGGTTAGGTCAATCCGTTCGCGAGATATGGGACTTTGAAGCTAAGAAATAGTTGAGAAGTCAACAAATTTTTCGCACTTCTGCTGCTCCAAACGCTTAACCAGAATGGCCTAGGGAAAAAATACACATACCGTTGTAATCGGGCGCGTTTCTACTATCAGTCGCAACAGGAATTTTTAGGTTATGTCAATCCGTTCGCGAATTATGGGAGTTTGAAGCCAAGAAATGGTTGAGAAGGCAAAAAATTTTTCGCAATTCTGCTGCTCCAAACGCTTAACCAGAATGGCCTAGGGAAAAAATACACGTACCGTTGTAATCGGGCGAGTTTCTACTTTCAGACGCAATAGGAATTTTTGGGTTAGGTCAATCCGTTCGCGAGATATGGGAGTTTGAAGCCAAGAAATGGTTGAAAAGGGAAAAAATATTTCGCAATTCTGCTGCTCCAAACGCTTAACCAGAATGGCCTAGTGAAAAAATACACATACAGTTGTAATCGGGCGAGCTTCTACTTTCAGATGCAATAGGAATTTTTGCGTTAGGTCAATCCGTTCGCGAGATATGGGAGTTTGAAGCCAAGAAATGGTTGAGAAGGCAAAAAATTTTTCGCACTTCTGCTGCTCCAAACGCTTAATCAGAATGGCCTAGGGAAAAATACACATACCGTTGGAATCGGGCGAGATTCTTCTTTTCGATTCAATAGGAACTTTTTGGGTTAGGTCAATCCGTTCGCGAGATATGGGAGTTTGAAGCTAAGAAATGGTTGAGAAGGCAAAAAATTTTTGGCAATACGGCTGCTCGAAACGCTTAACCAGAATGGCCTACGGAAAAAATACACATACCGTTGTAATCGGGCGAGCTTCTACTTTCAGATGCAATAGGAATTTTTGGGTTAGGTCAATCCGTTCGCGAGATATGGGACTTTGAAGCCGAGAAATGGTTGAGAAGGCAAAAAATTTTTCCCAATTCTGCTGCTCCAAACGCTTAACCAGAATGGCCTAGGGAAAAAATACACATACCGTTGTAATCGGGCGAGTTTCTACTTTCAGACGCAATAGGAATTTTTGGGTTAGGTCAATCCGTTCGCGAGAAATGGGAGTTTGAAGCTAAGAAATGGTTGAGAAGAGAACAAATTTTTCGCAATTCTGCTGCTCCAAACGCTTAACCAGAACGGCCTAGGGAAAAAATACACATACCTTTGTAATCGGGCGAGTTTCTACTTTCAGACGCAATAGGAATTTTTGGGGTAGGTCAATCCGTTCGCGAGATATGGGAGTTTGAATCCAAGAAATGGTTGAGAAGGGAAAAAATTTTTCGTAATTCTGCTGCTCCAAACGCTTAACCAGAATGGCCCAGGGAAAAAATACACATACCGTTGTAATCGGGCGAGCTTCTACTTTCAGATGCAATAGGAATTTTTGGGTTAGGTCAATCCGTTCGCGAGATATGGGAGTTTGAAGCCAAGAAATGGTTGAGAAGGCAAAAAATTTTTCGCACATCTGCTGCTCCAAACGCTTAACCAGAATGTCCTAGGGAAAAAATACACATACCGTTGTAATCGGGCGAGTTTCTACTTTCAGTCGCAACAGGAATTTTTGGGTTATGTCAATCCGTTCGCGAATTATGGGAGTTTGAAGCCAAGAAGTGGTTGAGAAGGCAAAAAATTTTTCGCAATTCTGCTGCTCCAAAAGCTTAACCAGAATGGCCTAGGGAAAAATACACATACCGTTGTAATCGGGCGAGTTTCTACTTTCAGTCGCAACAGGAATTTTTGGGTTATGTCAATCCGTTCGCGAATTATGGGAGTTTGAAGCCAAGAAATAGTTGAGAAGGCAAAAAATTCTTCGCAATTCTGCTGCTCCAAACGCTTGACAAGAATGGCCTAGGGAAAAAGTACACATACCGTTGTAATCGGGCGAGATTCTACTTTCAGATGCAATAGGAATTTTTGGGTTAGGTCAATCCGTTCGCGAGATATGGGAGTTTGAAGCTAAGAAATGGTTGAGAAGACAACAAATTTTTCGCACATCTGCTGCTCCAAACGCTTAACCAGAATGGCCTAGGGAAAAAATACACGTACCGTTGTAATCGGGCGAGTTTCTACTTTCAGTCGCAACAGGAATTTTTGGGTTATGTCAATCCGTTCGCGAATTATGGGAGTTTGAAGCCAAGAAATGGTTGAGAAGGCAAAAAATTTTTCGCAATTCTGCTGCTCCAAACGCTTAACCAGAATTGCCTAGGGAAAAAATACACATACCGTTGTAATCGGGCGAGTTTCTACTTTCAGACGCAATAGGAATTTTTGGGTTAGGTCAATCCGTTCGCGAGATATGGGAGTTTGATGCCAAGAAATGGTTGAGAAGGGAAAAAATTTTTCGCAATTCTGCTGCTCCAAACGCTTAACCAGAATGGCCTAGGGAAAAATACACATACCGTTGTAATCGGGCGAAATTCTACTTTCAGATGCAATAGGAACTTTTTGGGTTATGTCAATCCGTTCGCGAATTATTGGAGTTTGAAGCCAAGAAATGGTTGAGAAGGCAAAAAATTTTTCGCACATCTGCTGCTCCAAACGCTTAACCAGAATGGCCTAGGGAAAAAATACACGTACCGTTGTAATCGGGCGAGATTCTACTTTCAGATGCAATAGAAATTTTTGGGTTAGGTCAATCCGTTCGCGAGATATGGGAGTTTGAAGCTAAGAAATGGTTGAGAAGGCAAAAAATTTTTGGCAATTCGGCTGCTCGAAACGCTTAACCAGAATGGCCTAGGGAAAAATACACATACCGTTGTAATCGGGCGAGCTTCTACTTTCAGATGCAATAGGAATTTTTGAGTTAGGTCAATCCGTTCGCGAGATATGGGACTTTGAAGCTAAGAAATAGTTGAGAAGACAACAAATTTTTCGCACTTCTGCTGCTCCAAACGTTCAACCAGAATGGCCTAGGGAAAAAATACACATACCGTTATAATCGGGCGAGATTCTACTTTCAGATGCAATAGGAATTTTTGGGTTAGGTTAATCCGTTCGCGAGGTATGGGAGTTTGAAGCTAAGAAATGGTTGAGAAGACAAAAAATTTTTCGCACATCTGCTGCTCCAAACGCTTAACCAGAATGGCCTAGGGAAAAAATACACATACCGTTGTAATCGGGCGAGTTTCTACTTTCAGTCGCAACAGGAATTTTTGGGTTATGTCAATCCGTTCGCGAATTATGGGAGTTTGAAGCCAAGAAATGGTTGAGAAGGCAAAAAATTTTTCGCAATTCTGCTGCTCCAAACGCTTAACCAGAATGTCCTAGGAGAAAATACACATACGGTTGTAATCGGTCGAGCTTCCACTTTCAGATGCCATAGGAATTTTTGGGTAAGGTCGATCCGTTCGCGAGATATGGGAGTTTGAAGCCAAGAAATGGTTGAGAAGGCAAAAAATTTTTCGCACTTCTGCTGCTCCAAACGCTTGACCAGAATGTCCTAGGAGAAAATACACATAGGGTTGTAATCGGGCGAGCTTCTACTTTCAGATGCCATAGGAATTTTTGGGTAAGGTCGATCCGTTCGCGAGATATGGGAGTTTGAAGCCAAGAAATGGTTGAGAAGGCAAAAAATTTTTCGCACTTCTGCTGCTCCAAACGCTTGACCAGATTGGCATAGGGAAAAAATACACATACCGTTGTAATCGGGCGAGATTCTACTTTCAGACGCAATAGGAATTTTTGGGTTAGGTCAATCCGTTCGCGAGATATGGGAGTTTGAAGCCAAGAAATGGTTGAGAAGGGAAAAAATTGTTCGCAATTCTGCTGCTCCAAACGCTTAACCAGAATGGCCTAGGGAAAAAATACACATACCGTTGTAATCGGGCGAGCTTCTACTTTCAGATGCAATAGGAATTTTTGGGTTAGGTCAATCCGTTCGCGAGATATGGGAGTTTGAAGCCAAGAAATGGTTGAGAAGGCAAAAAATTTTTCGCACTTCTACTGCTCCAAACGCTTAACCAGAATGGCCTAGGGAAAAATACACATACCGTTGTAATCGGGCGAGATTCTACTTTCAGTCGCAACAGGAATTTTTGGGTTATGTCAATCCGTTCGCGAATTATGGGAGTTTGAAGCCAAGAAATGGTTGAGAAGGCAAAAAATTTTTCGCAATTCTGCTGCTCCAAACGCTTATCCAGAATGGCCTAGGGAAAAAATACACATACCGTTGTAATCGGGCGAGTTTCTACTTTCAGACGCAATAGGAATTTTTGGGTTAGGTCAATCCGTTCGCGAGATATGAGAGTTTGAAGCCAAGAAATGGTTGAGAAGGCAAAAAATTTTTCGCACTTCTGCTGCTCCAAACGCTTAACCAGAATGGCCTAGGGAAAAAATACACATACCGTTGTAATCGGGCGAGATTCTACTTTCAGATGCAATAGGAATTTTTGGGTTAGGTCAATCCGTTCGGGAGATGTGGGAGTTTGAAGCTAAGAAATGGTCGAGAAGACAACAAATTTTTCGCACATCTGCTGCTCCAAACGCTTAACCAGAATGGCCAAGGGCAAAAATACACGTACCGTTGTAATCGGGCGAGTTTCTACTTTCAGTCGCAACAGGAATTTTTGGGTTATGTCAATCCGTTCGCGAATTATGGGAGTTTGAAGCCAAGAAATAGTTGAGAAGGCAAAAAATTCTTCGCAATTCTGCTGCTCCAAACGCTTGACCAGAATGGCCTAGGGAAAAAATACACATACCGTTGTAATCGGGCGAGCTTCTACTTTCAGATGCAATTGGAATTTTTGGGTTAGGTCAATCCGTTCGCGAGATATGGGACTTTGAAGCTAAGAAATAGTTGAGAAGTCAACAAATTTTTCGCACTTCTGCTGCTCCAAACGCTTAACCAGAATGGCCTAGGGAAAAAATACACATACCGTTGTAATCGGGCGCGTTTCTACTTTCAGTCGCAACAGGAATTTTTAGGTTATGTCAATCCGTTCGCGAATTATGGGAGTTTGAAGCCAAGAAATGGTTGAGAAGGCAAAAAATTTTTCGCAATTCTGCTGCTCCAAACGCTTAACCAGAATGGCCTAGGGAAAAAATACACGTACCGTTGTAATCGGGCGAGTTTCTACTTTCAGACGCAATAGGAATTTTTGGGTTAGGTCAATCCGTTCGCGAGATATGGGAGTTTGAAGCCAAGAAATGGTTGAAAAGGGAAAAAATATTTCGCAATTCTGCTGCTCCAAATGCTTAACCAGAATGGCCTAGGGAAAAAATACACATACGGTTGTAATCGGGCGAGCTTCTACTTTCAGATGCAATAGGAATTTTTGCGTTAGGTCAATCCGTTCGCGAGATATGGGAGTTTGAAGCCAAGAAATGGTTGAGAAGGCAAAAAATTTTTCGCACTTCTGCTGCTCCAAACGCTTAATCAGAATGGCCTAGGGAAAAATACACATACCGTTGTAATCGGGCGAGATTCTTCTTTTCGATTCAATAGGAACTTTTTGGGTTAGGTCAATCCGTTCGCGAGATATGGGAGTTTGAAGCTAAGAAATGGTTGAGAAGGCAAAAAACTTTTGGCAATACGGCTGCTCGAAGCGCTTAACCAGAATGGCCTACGGAAAAAATACACATACCGTTGTAATCGGGCGAGCTTCTACTTTCAGATGCAATAGGAATTTTTGGGTTAGGTCAATCCGTTCGCGAGATATGGGACTTTGAAGCCGAGAAATGGTTGAGAAGGCAAAAAATTTTTCCCAATTCTGCTGCTCCAAACGCTTAACCAGAATGTCCTAGGAGAAAATACACATACGGTTGTAATCGGGCGAGCTTCTACTTTCAGATGCCATAGGAATTTTTGGGTAAGGTCGATCCGTTCGCGAGATATGGGAGTTTGAAGCCAAGAAATGGTTGAGAAGGCAAAAAATTTTTCGCACTTCTGCTGCTCCAAACGCTTGACCAGATTGGCATAGGGAAAAAATACACATACCGTTGTAATCGGGCGAGATTCTACTTTCAGACGCAATAGGAATTTTTGGGTTAGGTCAATCCGTTCGCGAGATATGGGAGTTTGAAGCCAAGAAATGGTTGAGAAGGGAAAAAATTGTTCGCAATTCTGCTGCTCCAAACGCTTAACCAGAATGGCCTAGGGAAAAAATACACATTACCGTTGTAATCGGGCGAGCTTCTACTTTCAGATGCAATAGGAATTTTTGGGTTAGGTCAATCCGTTCGCGAGATATGGGAGTTTGAAGCCAAGAAATGGTTGAGAAGGCAAAAAATTTTTCGCACTTCTACTGCTCCAAACGCTTAACCAGAATGGCCTAGGGAAAAATACACATACCGTTGTAATCGGGCGAGATTCTACTTTCAGTCGCAACAGGAATTTTTGGGTTATGTCAATCCGTTCGCGAATTATGGGAGTTTGAAGCCAAGAAATGGTTGAGAAGGCAAAAAATTTTTCGCAATTCTGCTGCTCCAAACGCTTATCCAGAATGGCCTAGGGAAAAAATACACATACCGTTGTAATCGGGCGAGTTTCTACTTTCAGACGCAATAGGAATTTTTGGGTTAGGTCAATCCGTTCGCGAGATATGAGAGTTTGAAGCCAAGAAATGGTTGAGAAGGCAAAAAATTTTTCGCACTTCTGCTGCTCCAAACGCTTAACCAGAATGGCCTAGGGAAAAAATACACATACCGTTGTAATCGGGCGAGATTCTACTTTCAGATGCAATAGGAATTTTTGGGTTAGGTCAATCCGTTCGGGAGATGTGGGAGTTTGAAGCTAAGAAATGGTCGAGAAGACGACAAATTTTTCGCACATCTGCTGCTCCAAACGCTTAACCAGAATGGCCAAGGGCAAAAATACACGTACCGTTGTAATCGGGCGAGTTTCTACTTTCAGTCGCAACAGGAATTTTTGGGTTATGTCAATCCGTTCGCGAATTATGGGAGTTTGAAGCCAAGAAATAGTTGAGAAGGCAAAAAATTCTTCGCAATTCTGCTGCTCCAAACGCTTAACCAGAATGGCCTAGGGAAAAAATGCACGTACCGTTGTCATCGGGCGAGCTTCTACTTTCAGATGCCATAGCAATTTTTGGGTTAGGTCAATCCGTTCGCGAGATATGGGAGTTTGAAGCCAAGAAATGGTTGAGAAGGCAAAAAATTTTTCGCACTTCTGCTGCTCCAAACGCTTAACCAGAATGGCCTAGGGAAAAAATACACATACCGTTGTAATCGGGCGAGATTCTACTTTCAGATGCAATAGAAATTTTTGGGTTAGGTCAATCCGTTCG